>NC_136736.1:8220000-8510000 GCF_936440315.1 Barbus barbus | reverse complement strand
GGCATTTGTTCAGGGTGAGAAAAACAGACTTGTTTTAATGCTGTCACCTGAACAGCAGGTGCACTAGGAATTGGGCATCTCCTGCTCTCAGTTCTCAAGTGATATCTCTGTACAACACAAGAACACAGAGCCTTGAAAGGTTTGATGCTGCGCAGCGAGGAGGAAACCGAGGTCTGTCTTTTTGTCTCACACGATAGGTAGTGGAGCCTGACATTAGATCCGGATTGCGGCGACTGCTCTAAATAATTCTCAGTTCAGCGTACTGCACATTGTCAGCTTTCTCGCCCTAGAAAACAATGTAGGTGAGCTGGTCTTTGTGTGGTGAGACAGCTTGTGATTCTAAAGCAGAAATAAAATAGGAAACAGGCTAGACTGTAATAGACAGGAAGTTTAAATAGCGTGTTAAAGGAGCTTTTTAAAGAATCGTTCAAGAGCTTTTAGCATAGTCACCTTAAATAATATTCAAACGTCGACCTCTGTGAAAACTTTGTATGAAACGCTGTATAAATGGATTTCAAATTTTGGATTTCAAAAGTTTTATAACTTATTCATATTAGCTATGCATTTCTGGGATTGTGCAGAATTTACTGAAAATTCAAATGTTTACTATCATATTGGAAATCCGAATTACAATACTAATCCAGTTTGTAAATTTGAAAATAGGGGGTAAAAAATCCTTTATCTTTGAGTTTTGTGCAAAGTATGTCTACCATAATGGCCTGGCAGTTTGAGAAACATCTACTATCATGTAGCCTGTATAAAAATACAGGCTCCAGACAGTCATGCTCAAAGAACCTTTCAAAAATCGGTTCCTAAAATATATTTGTTTTTCTTAGTGTAAAGAACATTTTAAGAATCTAAAGAAGCTTTTTTCCCCACTGAATAGAACATTTTGTGGAATGGAAAGGTTCTGTGGATGTTGAAGGTTCTTCATGGAAAGCCAATAAAGAACCTTGCTTTCTAAGATTTATTTTATTTTTTATTTTTCTTATAGTCATTCTTAGTTTAATAATCTGAAGAATACTTTGCCATTTATAAAGATTTTTTTTATAGAGTGGAAAGGTTTTATGGATATTAAAGGTTCTTCATGTAAGAAACGCCAATAAATATCCTTTACTTTTAAGAGTGTGTGGAACTGGTTTATCTCACACACCACTTTTAAAAAGCCATGTAAACACAGAATTTGCATATGCTTTATGAACTCCGTGAACATGAAAAAGGCCCTAGGAGAAAATGTAGTTTTCAGGGGACCACCCTGGTGGCTAGTTCTCTTATAACTGCATCCCTATAAATACTAAGTGCGAAAGCCCCTTATGCTGAGAGACTTCGCACAGACTTCATACAGTAAGTCTGAGAGCATGAATGTATTGAATATTTCATTATGGCCTATCTTTTCTTATCTGCACCTTCTCAGAATGTTCCTAAGGGCCATTATGAAATGTGTGCACACCTATGTTTCTCTTCATGAATGTGCACATGACAAAGCCCATCGGGATGCATGTATAGCAGGTGGAATGCAGCAGGCAGTGCTGGCATGTCCTCAAACTATCCCCACAGAGCAGGATCACAACACCTCGTTCTCCAGTGGGAATTCCTCCAGCAAGGTGATTTAACAAGCCTCTGATACAACACATATGCTGGTCAGAAGAATAGCTGTTATTTTCACAGTCAAAGATAACTTCAAGCTCCCTACGGAGCACAGCCTTGGGCAACAAGCCTAGCGGCAGCACAAACTGTCACACAATCCCCAGCCGACAATCCATCATGCCATAGCTTCACCCAACTTTAGCTTCTGACTTGAAGTCAAAAATACCTGTGTCACATTTTTTAACCAGAGCTTCTCGTGTGATGCTTTTGACGCTTTGTTCTTATAAAGCAGACTCGGTGGCACAGAATAGCTGAAAAATGGCACTTGACATTTGCAATAGCTGCATGGTACCTGGAGGCCTAATGTCTTTAATATTGTTCCTAATCCAATTCGCCTCCATATGCAGAAAGTAGTATGTCTGTGGAGAGTTCACATGATGTATTGCCAAATTAATCTGCACCACCACCATGATATGTTAGGATCCAAATAAACTGGATGGAAGAATCATAAACAATTGTCTTGTGGTCTGAAGTGAGCTTGGATGCATGGGATACTTAAAGGAACAGTTGTTGCAAACTCACTAGCTGTTTTAGCATGAAAATTGAGGGTAAACAAAAACATACATATGTGTATATACAGGTCCTTCTCAAACAATTAGCATATTGTGATAAAGTTCATTATTTTCTGTAATGTACTGATAAACATTAGACTTTCATATATTTTAGATTCATTATACACAACTGAAGTAGTTCAAGCCTTTTATTGTTTTAATATTGATGATTTTGGCATACAGCTCATGAAAACCCAAAATTCCTATCTCAAAAAATTAGCATATCATGAAAAGGTTCTCTAAACGAGCTATTAACCTAATCATCTGAATCAACTAATTAACTCTAAACACCTGCAAAAGATTCCTGAGGCTTTTAAAAACTCCCAGCCTGGTTCATTACTCAAAACCGCAATCATGGGTAAGACTGCCGACCTGACTGCTGTCCAGAAGGCCATCATTGACACCCTCAAGCAAGAGGGTAAGACACAGAAAGAAATTTCTGAACGAATAGGCTGTTCCCAGAGTGCTGTATCAACGCACCTCAGTGGGAAGTCTGTGGGAAGGAAAAAGTGTGGCAGAAAACGCAGCACAACGAGAAGAGGTGACCGGACCCTGAGGAAGATTGTGGAGAAGGACCGATTCCAGACCTTGGGGGACCTGCGGAAGCAGTGGACTGAGTCTG
The DNA here is from genome assembly GCF_936440315.1 of Barbus barbus. NCBI lineage: Eukaryota > Metazoa > Chordata > Actinopteri > Cypriniformes > Cyprinidae > Barbus > Barbus barbus. The sequence continues at coordinate 8,507,180 of NC_136736.1, read as the reverse complement.
GAGTAGAAACATCCAGAGCCACCGTGTACAGGCGTGTGCAGGAAATGGGCTACAGGTGCCGCATTCCCCAGGTCAAGCCACTTTTGAACAGAGAAGCAGCACTGGACTGTTGCTCAGTGGTCCAAAGTACTTTTTTCGGATGAAAGCAAATTTTGCATGTCATTTGGAAATCAAGGTGCCAGAGTCTGGAGGAAGACTGGGGAGAGGGAAATGCCAAAATGCCTGAAGTCCAGTGTCAAGTACCCACAGTCAGTGATGGTCTGGGGTGCCATGTCAGCTGCTGGTGTTGGTCCACTGTGTTTTATCAAGGGCAGGGTCAATGCAGCTAGCTATCAGGAGATTTTGGAGCACTTCATGCTTCCATCTGCTGAAAAGCTTTATGGAGATGAAGATTTCATTTTTCAGCACGACCTGGCACCTGCTCACAGTGCCAAAACCACTGGTAAATGGTTTACTGACCATGGTATTACTGTGCTCAATTGACCTGCCAACTCTCCTGACCTGAACCCCATAGAGAATCTGTGGGATATTGTGAAGAGAAAGTTGAGAGACGCAAGACCCAACACTCTGGATGAGCTTAAGGCCGCTATCGAAGCATCCTGGGTAGTGATCGACCGATATTGATTTTTTATAACCGATACCGATACCAATTATTTGCATGTCTATGTGCCCGATAACCGATATGCAGAACCGATATTTATTTACTGTTATAAAATAAATAAATGACTGCGTGAAGTAAGTCCATACTTCACTTTGGTTTTTCCTCCTTTCAGTCATCTTAACAAAAAATGTTTTGAGAATTAGCAGTCTTTCACGCAGGGCTCTAGACTCATTCTTCCCACTGATCTCACTTTTGCGCACGAGCACATAATTTGGTTGCAATTTGTTTTTTGTTTTTGCTACAACATTTGATTAATCAATGCATGCTGATGAACTTTTATCATAGTTTATTGTTATATGGTAACGAAAGTTTTCAACATTCAACTCGTTCTTTTTCATCTGTATTATTTGTGATTTAAATTTTGTGAACAGGAATTCCTTTTTTCGTGCGCTTTTTACTTTCAAATTTGCGATCTTGGTGTCACATTTTACAAGAAAAGATCATTGTCTGTTTTGCTTATATCTATACACCTTTAACTTTTTAAGACTAAAACAAAAGATGGATTCATTGTTATTCTTAATTAAAAAGCGCAACAACAATAAAACAGTAAGTTGACAATGACAAACTCTTACATAACATTTATCAACAAAAACGAATAAGACGAGGCATGGCATAGGACACACCACATGCTGTACTATATACAGTACCTAGTATATTACAGAATGTTTAGCAAACTCTAAGGAAGCAAATAAATATTAATATATATTTTTTTTTTTAATTAAGGAAAGCCTCCATAGCATAACCTGAGGTAAACAGCAAAGATAACAAGCTTCTCAAAACGAAAACAAAAAGAAAAGTAAAACTAAACTGGCTGTAGCTGACAGGACTTGCATGTTTTTTCTACAAGAATACACCACGTTCACCTTCTCTGGTTTAAGAAGCGGTCTTTTACTTTAGTTTGAAACAAATCCATCCGTTGCGCTCCATCCGCGACGCGCACCTTCACGCTCGTGCTGACGCGGAGAGTATAAACCAGGCTCTACCCACTAAGCGCTCGTGGTGAAAGCACCTCTCTTCACATGATCAGTGAAATCTGACTCCTGCTATAATGTGCTGCGGCTGGCAGCGCGCGCTGTATGAAGCAGACGCTTTGGAGCAGCGCAGACCTGGCACTCGTACAAATGCGACCACGTCAAATTTTAACTCGCAAACAATTACCATTTTGGTCGCAGTCTAGAGCCCTGTCATGTTCAATTTAATCTTCGTATTACAACAATAAAAAACATTTTATTTATAAAAAGCTTTAGCAGCAACACTAATATTAGCAGTAAGCAAAATGAACATAGAAAGTCTAATGTTTTCAAATGGAGAAAATAAAGGAAAGGAGTCATATCAACTTCATTTTTAACTACAGTTTTAGTAGGTTTATAAGCTGTTTAATAGGATAAAGAGTGAAGAATAATTCACTGGATAATGTTAATTCACGGAATAATATTCTCTGGAATATTGGAATATAACAAGCATTGTATTTTATTGCATTTCTCAACTGGCATGCTCTAAATTATGCTGCTGACAGCGCGGTTTATATGCCTTTACACAGAACTATAGGCTACTCAAACTGCGATCGATCGCGGAGATAATAAATAATTAATTTCCATAGAGTTGTATTAATTTAGATGTTTATAAACGAAATGATGGTTATATAGTAAGTGTTAATACAATTTAGGGTGCTTCAAAAAAGTGAATCTTGTTAAAAGTTACATGCGGTGTCCGAGCTGGAGCATTTCCTGAGCATCAACCCGCTGAGTGAACTGCAATATGAAAGCGGCTTCACGAGACTAATGATGAGCATATAGACAACAGAGAGAGAATTACATTCAATGCTTTTCTTTCCAACATGCAATCATTCATGGCTGTATTATTTAATTCATGCAAAGTTACGTCTTTATTGGGAGAGGACTTGACGGATTATCTATGTGACTCCGACTTCACGAGACTAATAGACCACAGAGAGAATTAAATTCAGCGCTTTTATTTCCACCATGTGCTAATTCATGGCTGTGTTATTTCAGGCAAAGTTATAGCCTATCTTTATAGGGACAGGGCTTGACAGAGTATCTTATTTATCATATTTCTTAGAGCCAAGTTGCATTTAAACTATATATCAGGCATTTATGTAATACATCTAATTTGTGCATTAATGCCTGCAATATTAAATAGTTTACTAACTACAGCAAATCAAGTACCTGCATGTCTCGTCTCCCCTCAGATGCGCTGCAATTGCGATCTTGCGCGCAATTCTGAAAACGTCCACAAGATGGCGGTGTTTATCGGGGAATCCGATATTACAAAACCGATATTCGATTATGGAAAAATGCTTAAATATCGGGAAAAATATCGGGAAATCGATATATCGGTCGATCTCTAATCCTGGGCCTCCATAACACCTCAGCAGTGCCACAGGCTGATTGCCTCCATGCCACGCCGCATTGAAGCAGTCATTTCTGCAAAAGGATTCCCGACCAAGTATTGAGTGCGTAAATGAACATAATTATTTGAAGGTTGACTTTTTTTGTATTAAAAACACTTTTCTTTTATTGGTCGGATGAAATATGCTAATTTTTTGAGATAGGAATTTTGGGTTTTCATGAGCTGTATGCCAAAATCATCAATATTAAAACAATAAAAGGCTTGAACTACTTCAGTTGTGTGTAATGAATCTAAAATATATGAAAGTCTAATGTTTATCAGTACATTACAGAAAATAATAAACTTTATCACAATATGCTACTTTTTTGAGAAGGAGCTATATGTATATATGTTCATTTCAAATTTCAGTTTATTTAATTTATTTTTTTAACTGTCTTTTTAACAAGAGCTTCAGGAAACATGAAAGATCACATAAGTGTCTGTCTGTCTAGACATTTTTGGACCTTATCAGCTTTTAAATAAGCCAACAAGAAACATACACATGGGAAAAAAAAATCCCTTATTTTGCATAAAGATGATGAAAAAACTCAGAGGAATACAGGTATGATAGAGCTCTCGATATACTCTGGGTTTACTGATAACACAGCAAATTGCGCTCTTGAGATAATCTTAATTTGCATCGCTCATTCTGTAATGATGCATTTTTTTCTGTTCTTTTCAAAGAGCTTTGCAAAAACATTAAAAAAATTAAATAAAATGTTACATGGCATATGACTACAAATTTAGCAGGGGCACTGCGGGGCAAAGTTTGTTGACATGGGCACTGGCCCCACCCCTGGGCCCTTAGAAGCACCCCTGGTCCCAGAGAGAGCAGCCCGGTCATGATCACAGAGATTTAGCTAGAGGCTACAAAAACAAAGCCTGCCCTACTTCTTCAGCTAATGCTGGTGGAATTAATGATTAAATAAATGAGTAATTGGTTAGAAAAATATGTTGAGTGTCCATATATCACCCATCTCCAGAGGCCCTGCTTTTTACCGACTCTTTATTAAAAGTTCATTTTACTGTTCTCTGTGAACTCTCCAAACATATCCCCAATGTAAAACCCATCAATTCAAACTCATCAACTTTTGTTTTTGCAAACTATCCAGCTGGTAGCCCCCTAATAAAATCTAAGAATTAAATTTAATCTAAACACGATATTATAGATATGGATGTTATAGAATAACCAGATGGGATACGGCAAAGGGTGTTAATGCAGAAATTATATTTCAAGTAGTCTGTAATGTGTTAACAGAAATGTAATACATTAAAATGTGCTTAGTGTACTTTCCTCGTTTAAAGTGCAGTAGCACAATGCATTGTATTATGTGTATGTCTTTAAGAGTCTAGTTACATTCAACAAACCTGAAGACAGGCTCTCTTTTTCTTTTCTTTTTTTCAGATTGCCTGAAGGGTGCATTGCAATTATTTTGGTGACAAGTTAATGCAGGTGAGATCACACCTGTGCATGTGAGTGCTTTTCATAATATGCCAAATGTTAGTGTTTGCATTTCACTAACTGTTATATCACTTCCATTGTGATGCCACTTCTCTTTTTCTTCCCCTTGCACATCAATCTGCCAAAAGCTCAGAGAGAAATTGCATACACATTGGGCTTTTTGAGTGTTGCTCTTTTCTTATACATGGCAAAATGAATTCTCCCTACTTCAGATTGCTTTTTTTCTCAGGCTATGAATGACTTGTCCTGCTTTTTGAGAAACCAGCCAAAGCAAAAGAGATATTTTTGCCACCATATACCAATGATAGCCATGCTGGTTCTTCTTTTTGGAGCTTTTTACGGCTTTTTTTGTGTGTGTGTGTGTGTGTGTGAATGTATTTTATTATTATTATTTGAACATGCACTTTCATTGTTATTTGGAAAGCACTTTGGTCAAATAAAATTTATATTGTATTGCATTGTGATAAGAGATACTTTAATGGCAGGCATTTTGAAGATACATAAAACATTTAGTTGTGTTAGCAATTTTTAACTGCGTCTTTAGCTGAAATCTAAGTAGATACTAATTATTTAAATAAATGAAAAATATAATACATAAATAGTGGTCATCTGTTATTGTACATATATCTCTCCCCTTACTGAATCAGAATTCAGGCAAGAAACGGACTGAGGTCACCATGACTTCTCTCTTGCTTCAGGCCACATGTTCTTTCTAGCCTTCCTGCTTTGAAGCGAGAGGAGGAATGTGCAGGACACAGTTGGATCAAAGCAAGAGCAGAATAATTTGGCCTTCGGGACTCTGTGAGATATCTTAGCCACCTCATCTCCAGACAGCACAACAACAACAACAACAAAGACAGGCCTTCAAAATAGCTACATTCTCCTATAACCAAGTCTTAAAGGAATAGTTCACCCAAAAAAAAAAAAATCATTTGTTGACCTTTATGCTATTTCAAATCCTAATAACTTTCTTGTAACACAAAAGGTACATGTTTGAAAGTTTTGAGTAGACTTGACACGCTTTTCAAATATAACTAATAAAGACTGGAGCTTGAAAATCTGGAGATGACTTTAATTAACTGCTTATTCTTGAATTATATTTTAATTTACCTTTTGTGTTCCACATAAGAGACAAAGTAATATGGGCTTAGAAAAAAAAAAAAAAAAAAAACTATGGCTAATTGAAACTAGTGTATTGTTTATGATCATCTATAGGCCATCATAGTCCAACTCTTATAAAGCACTTTGATTTTTTTATTGCAAGTACATTGTATCAGCTGCCATCTATGGCTGACAGATTTGTTTACCAGGGCCTCATATTAAATTTGACTTTGACTTCCCTGAAAGCTAGCAGCTTTGTCATTTTAACGTCATTTTATTCTTGAAATCTCATTTTAGCAACCTTAGTGCTTGACAGATATTGTCAATTAATATATAGTGTCTATAACAAGTTAGCTTGCTCCCAAAGGCTTCTCATTTCCAGCTCTTGGATGCGCTCTTGACAACCACTAATTGAAGGCTATTGATTGAAAGTCAACAATAGTCCCTCTGTGAGTGCGGGATGTAACATGTCTTTCACATTAGCTGATAGTACTCTGATTTATCTGATTGACGTGGTATAGTGACTCATCCAGAACACTTTCATTCATTAACCCATTCAACTTATAATTAGGCAGCATACTACCTGTACTTTTTTTATTATCTTTTTTTTGGGGGATCTTTCTCTACATTTCTGTATTTATCTTTTTTTTTTTTTTTTTTTTTTAATAGAGCTGTATGTTAAAGCTGCAGTCCGTAAGTTTTGCCTCTTTGTTGCCATCTGTTTGAAAACCTGGAATTGCAGTTACTCGTGGAATTATCTTGCTTGCGTAGGATGTCCTCTGGCAGGCTGTTTTGAGGTGACTGAGTAGCTGTCAGTCACCGCACAAGTATGGATGTTTACTGTACTTAGCAATCAAAGATTCTAGCCTACGTCTTGGAAAATATGACCCAAATAAGAAGTTTCACCGTATATTGCCATCTGAACAAGTAACAAGTCTGCCATGTTTGTTCTGACCAACTGAGGAAAAAAAAACATTACCATAAATCGCGGTACCATTGGTGATTAAATCCAACGATCGGTTAGCTCATATCACATCAAATCATGCAAATTATTATTATTGCTATACTTTATATAATATTATATTGTTATACTTTCTCAAATTATTAATTTTCTAAACATCAGCATTGCGTGACTGAGTATAGTGTATTAACAAGTAGATTTAAATTTCTGTACAGTCTAATCTAATTGTCATGCCATTCGAATTTCATATTAAGAAATTATTCCAACCCCAAAAGCAAGTTATGCTCCATTCTAACTGGTTTTCTTTAAAATACAAATCTTGTGTAATCCCAGGCTATCTGTAATCAGAAGAACATTTAAAACTGGAATATAATTTAGTTTCATTCACGTGTTTCATAAACACATAATCCTTTCTGGATTACAATCCACCATAAAAACGATACATTTATTCTAGCTGCTGTGAGAAAAGGCTAAACGATCTTCCACCTGCAGGATCCTCACATGCGATAGCATACTAGCCAGGACAACTTCTTTATGTTTACAGATAACCGTTGTGATTCAGGCTAAAGTAAGGTGATAGTTTTGAACACTGGCTGGTTATGTACTTGCTCAAATATTGATTTTGGATCATTTTTAACCAAAAAAGGTAACGGACTGCAGCTTTAAGTAAATGGGTTTTACTCAGGCATATTAGGTCTCTTTATTGCCCCATTGCTGCAGATTCCATTGCCTTCATGACAAAATATATAATTGTATAATTTGAATAAAATTAATTTGATATTTAAAGTTATAAAGACATTTTAGAAAATTAAGTTAATTTAATTAAATAATAAAAATGACGCATCCATACATCATATATCACAAGTCTAAATATGAAGTTTTAAGAAATTAATAATACAATATTTGTCAATACAATATTATTAATAAAATTATTTAACTGATGGGAAATTGACATTTATTATTATTTGTATTATATTATTATTAAGGTTTCCAAGAAAATATAAAGCAGCCCAACTGTTTGTAGTAATGATAATAAATCTTTCTTGAGCATCAGATCAGAATGATTTCTGAAGGATCATGTGACACTGAAGACTGGAGTAATCATGCTGAAAATTCAGCTTTGCCAGCACAGGAATGAAGTACATATTAAAATACATTTAAAATGGAAAACAGATATTTTAAATTGGAATAATATTTCAGAACAATTATGTTTTTACTCTATTTTTAAATCAAAAGTAAAGATTTTGTATGAGCATAAGAGACTTCTTTCAAAAACATTAGCATAATGTATATAAATCTGATAATATTATGTTTAAAACGAGTTTGCCCTTTGAGCACTTTTGATGATTGCAAAAGCATTTGTTGTGCTGTTCTGTAAGTTTTATTATTCCAGAGCTTGTAGATGCGACAGTCCCTCAAATGGCCTAGCTCAGCAACTGATCTGTGCTCCATAATTTGAGTAATATATTTGTTAATTTGTCAAATCCCATTTGAAAAAGTATTTATTTGTGACTGCGATGTATCAGGATAAATCATTTAAAGGCGAGCCAGTACTCCTGGTCTCATTCTTGGTGTTTATGCTGTATTTTGTGTACAGTTTTGTAGGAAGACATGAAGATGAGTTGACAAGGCTTCAGTGGAAGCAAATGTTCCTTCATATGGAGCATCCCATGAGGGCGTACAGCCTGAGACTCCTTGTAGGTCAGTGGGTGAAAGGGCTTATGTGTTAGCAGATCAAAGCCCTCGCTGTGTTACCCCCTCCTGCGCCATCCTACTCCCCCACACCTTCTGATACATACACCTTCACAAAAAAAACACGGACCTATAATCCCAGTCTGTTCTAGCCAGGCTTTGATACACCAGGAACAGGATTCATATTTTCTTTCCAGGCACGGCAAGGTGGCTTTGAACTCCGACGTCGTGGAGAGAAAACCATTCAACTTTGCATGGAAGGAGCTTAAATCCAATAATTGCCTGTCTTTTCATTCTCCCTGTGGTATCAAAGGCATCATAAATGCTTAAATGAAGTTCTAAATTTACCTAGTACATATGTAATTATCCTTTGTTATATAAGAGCAAACGGCCACATGTGGTGGCTTTTTGGATCACCGTGGGGCTGAGTTCATGTTTTCCATTGTCGTGCTGTTCGGCAAAGCGTGTGCTTTGTTTACCTGGGTGATTGATTTCAAGTCGAGTTATGTACAGAGTGCTGTGAGAACTCGGTTCTTGCATCTCTCAAACCCACTGGTCGTTACAGTCATCTCTGGTGTTTATACTGTGCAGATGGTTGACCCTTGCGAATATGCCCCTCCTAGGCCTTCAGTTATTTACTTTCTGTATTTACTTCATAGGGATCCATGTATTATTATGTCTCGCTGTCATGCCTGATCAGCCACATTTTTCACTTTTTTTTTCAACTTTTCCATATCTGATACGAGATTCTGGAAATGTAAAATATGGTTAATGATATCTCTATCTTTTTACTTAACCCTCTGGGGCCGGCTGTATCGCCGGCGATACCAGCTCAGTTTTTTGATCAGTGCAAAAGACACTAAAATACTCTGTTGATTTTGGTCACACAAATAAGTGTTATACATCAATCGAAACTGATAAGTGTCTATTTTTGTTTTTGTGTACACTCACGATTACAACAAAACTTTGTGGTTTTGGGGAAAAACAGAAATCCAACAGGTGCGCTCTCTGTCTTCTCCATCTCCGCGATCTGTTTTCAGTAACGCGTCACTAAAATGAAGTGTAACTCAGCAAATCCTCAACACAGAAACATGAGTTATCTCTATAGAAAGCGTGGTGTCTACTTTCAAATGAAGCAATCATATCGAAAACAAACGTTCTGTGATAAAGTAATCCGTATGAAACCGACATGATGTTCAGTCTGTCCAGTCTAACTCATTATTTTTAATGCGATCCCGCCCCCTCGCCTTCACATGTATTATAACCAGTTGCAACATTGAATGAGTGAGTTAATCTTGAGAAATGTCTAATTTGGGATTCATCAACTGCAGAGGTATCATGCTCATTCAAACAGTGGAACACATTGTATATAGATTCCAATCATGACAACTCTGAAGATTTTAGCATGGTGATGGATATGACGATGTCAATGTATTTGTTCTTGGAGGAATAGATCTGCTACGCTGCTGTTGGTTATTGCTGTAGTTGTAGATTATTTCTGCTGCTGCAAGCAAGTACAGGAACTTGCTACTGCCAATGCATATGGCAATACGATGCTGTGAGTATTTAAGACATACTGCTGCTGCACAAATAGCACATGAAATAACCCGTAGCAGATCTATATAGGTCGAGCTGGGGAAGGTGGAGGGTTTCATAGAAACTCTGAAAGCGTGCTGTAGGAATCTGAAGTGAATGCTAGCCAGCCATATAAATGCAAGGCCGCATATGCAGCATGAACCAATCAGCTTGTGCCAACTCGTTGAAATCTCTGAATATCATCAGTTATGTTAATAACCCGTCAGCCTGCGCCATCTAGAGTTTCATGACTGAACTATATATTTTGTATGCAGCTTCACATAAACAGATAAATACATGTCCAGTGCTTTTGTTTTAAGTTAATGATTTTCTATAAGCTATATATGTGAGAGCCTGAACTGTTGCAGGATTCATGGGCCTAATATTCTTCATAATCTTGAATAGTGACAGTTAATTCGTTAATAATGTATGTTTCGAATCATAATTTAAAAGTATATAATTGGATATGAAGACACTGCATTAATTACACACTGAAAGCATAAGTAAAGCTTCTTGAGCACCAACTCAGCATTCTAATGATTCCTGAACAATCATGTGACTCTGAAGTAATGATGCTGAAAATTCAGCTTTGCCATCACAGGAATAAATGGCATTTTAAAATATTTAAAAATAAAAAAAGATGTATATGACCAGTATATAAGTCACTTTTATAACTTCAGAGGGCTTTGAATATAGAATATGAGGCTTACAGATTTTTTTTTTTTTAGGACATTTTGTAACTTTTCATTCACATTTTCTTAAAAGTTTAATCTTTTGTGTCCCAAAGAACTGTGGGGTCATTTGGGGGTAAACTAACTATTGAATGCATGGCATTTTTAGGGTATAATTATACATTTTAGAAATTCTATTTACAAGGGTTCAGAGGGAGAATCATTAAGTTGGCTGCCATGCCTGATCAGTCACATTTTCAGGTAATATTTCTGTGAACTTTTGCATCTATATCCGAAATGGGATTTTGGAATTGTAAAATAGGGTTATTGATATCCCCATCTTTGTACCGACCTGCCGTTTTATGGCCATCCTGTCTCCCCTGGCTAGTTCTACTTCGTGTGGTTATTTAAAGCCTGATTGGTTGCTAAAGTGACCCATTGCTCTGTTGCCTGCTCTCTAGCTTGTCTTGAGATTTACAGATGCATTTGTGCCAAAGCTTTCCTTCCTGTCTCACCACACACACACACACACACACACACACACAATTTGGCAAGAGAAAAAACAAAATCCTGCATTATGTACAGTACATTGGTTTGTTATACACCAGACACATTTGTGTGCTCATCATTTATCTCTCTCTAATATATATATATATATACACACACACACACACTGCATACACAGCAAATGCATTCTTGGATACACACAGGATCTATTATGCACCTGTTTTCAGCCCATCTCCTCTCTACCTCGCACAATGATTCGCTCTCTCTCACTTTCACAGCCAGAGTCACACATTAGGCTGTATTCACTGGCCAGTCTGGCAGCTGAGCTCTTTGATGCAGAAAGAGATGAGTGTATCTCTAAGGTAATATTGCACTCTGCTGCCAAAAGGGGGGAAAAAGAATGCTTTTGGACATCCAAACTTAATCGTTTTCACACCAGCTGAAGGGCAGCTTTGAGGACAGAGATGATGGGTATTTGGTGTGTAGCGTGAAAGTGTCAGTCGGTCATTTTGTGAATTTGAAACGCTGTGATCCTCAAACTGCAAAAATGTATTTGATTCCTCTCGCACTGATGTCTAATTCGTATATATTTGTGCATTCAAATTGGGGTCATTTTTTGTTCTTATAATAAAAAAATAAAAAAAACTTTCAAATAACATATTTTGGGCAAAAATAAAGATCTTTTATAAAGAAACACATTTTATAAACTTTAAATCATGTTATAATTACAAGAAGAAATCAATGTTTTGCAAACACTGCAACACAATGTTCCCACAATGTTTCCCACAATCACCATTGGTAGCGCGATTTATGGGAATGTTTTTTTTTCCTCAGTTGGTCAGAACAAACATGGCAGACTTGTTACTTGTTCAGATGGCAATATACAGTGAAAATTCTTATTTGGGTCATATTTTCCAAGATGTAGGCTAGAATCTTTGATTGCTAAGTACAGTAAACAATCCACACTGGTGCGGTGACTGCCAGCTACACATTCACCTCAAAACAGCCTGCCACAATTTGTTACTTGGGAAGGTGAAGAATGAGGAGTGATTTTTAAGGTAATTTTGGGGTAAACTATTCTTTTAGTTGGGGTTTATATATTAGGTATATATTAAAACTTTAGGCAATCTAGATCAACTTGGAGTAAATAGTAAATTTACTTAGTTACAAATTAGTACATTTTCCACTGAGGTAAAATTTGTTAGATGTGTGAGTTCTGAAAGTCTTCAGGCAGAATTTCCACATCAGGAAAGATCATAGGGGATCTGTATTCATCTGTAAACATGAACATTTCCATCCGTATATGGAGTCGCTTTAGTCTAGCATGTCTTTGATTTTGGTTTGTGGGCATCACTTGTCAGATAAGGGTTCAGCTATCTGTCTTGCAGTTTAGAAGCCAAATTTTACTCACATTTGGTGCATGATAATTGTTATGTTGAACTCTCTGTGTATATATATCATAACAGGTGATTTTGCCCAGACTTTTAATTCACAAATGCTTGAACTGTATTCACAACTGTTCAAAATTATGTGTTGCATATTTATTAGTATAGATGTGCAGTGATTTTCATGGCAATGCAGATGCAGAGCGGGATCACGGACAGACTGAGATACTAGTCACCATTAATGCCACAATAATATGAATATATATATATATATATATATATATATATATATATATGTGTATATATGTTTTAATTGCATGCTCATTCAATGATATCAATCAGCTCCAGCGTCTGATTCACATTACTTAGCAAAATAATGCATAACCTTTAGCTTGGAGAGCTTGAATGAGAGGACTTCAAACAGGATATATGTTTGCCCATAAATAATCTTTGGCTAATGCTTCACCAAACAGCTTCTCTCAACCTCGTCTAACTCTCCGTACTCTGAGGACCAATTTCCCTCCGCATCGATCGATGGTCAATTCCAGCCGGCGTGAGAAGCATCTCTTATTCCCTATGGATTTTCATGTCATCCTGATGACTAACTGCAAATAGTCAGTCGCCAATCATGTCCCACTTTTCCGCTTACCTTAGCCTGTCGGGACGCTGCATGCTGCCCTGTGGTAGCAACATAATGATGGAATGAGGAAGTGGCCCACAAGTGTTTTAGCAGGGCAAGAGGTCACAGACACGCTACATGTGCTTGTCACAACCCTAAAACCTTTGGTTAACTTGTGGATGAGTAGTTAAAGTAGTTCACCCAAAAAATGAAATCACGTCGCTCCAAACCAATTTGACTCAATGTGGTCTTTCAAATGATCTAATTTTGGTTTTCTCTGAAAAAAAAGTACTTTAGGATTGAAATATCATGAGGGTGAGTAATTGGTGACACATTTTTAATTTTTGAGTCAACTTCCTTTAAGCTACTGGCTGTGGAGGAAAGACAGGAAGTGAGAGGAGGCCTGAGAAGACAGGAAGCATATGAGAGTAGTTACAAATCCTTTGGAATATTCTAGCAGCAATGAGTGAAATTGTTCAGGGTGTTGGCTATGCTCCTGAAACATGATTGACGTGTTCCTCACAGAACTTCAGGTTCACTCCTCAATGAACTGAGCTGATTATGCTAATAAGGCTTCATGAATAGAATGAAGCTTCGGTCTTCCTCTAGCGGCAGTCTGGCTTATGCAGTGCAGTGTGTTAGCACCTAATACTGCTATGTGACCTGCGCTTGAATTAGCTGATCTGGGATCTGACAGCCGCTGTATCTGACAGGCTATTCTCTGGCTGTCTGTTTCTTAAGCCTGATACTTGTATTTGTGCCATAGTTACGCCGTTCTTGCCGTGAAGAACTGCCCGTCATTCTGTTTCCAGTATTGTGCATCTAACAGAGCTTAACGGCATGCCCTTTTTACTTCTCTACACATGGGGTGTGAATAAGAATGTAATACTATATAATGCATGTGATAACCTGTAAAATTAGTCTCTTGCGTTCATAGAATGTTTTAGTTAATTTTGTTTCTCTCTCTCTCTCGAAGATTTAGACATTGAGATTCAGAAAGCAGCAGTTTTATATATATTAGTGCTGTCAAGCGATTAATCGCATCCAAAATAAGTTTTTGTTTACATAATTTGTGTACACTGTGTATATTTATGTGTAAATATAAATGCAAACATATGCATGTATATATTTAAGAAAAACATGTTATGTTCATATATTAAATATATTTAAATATAAAATATAAGAATATAAACATATAAATCTGTATACATGTAAATATTTTCAAAATATATATTGTATGTGTGTACTTATATATATACATAATAAATATACACAGTACACAAACATATATTATGTAAACAAACTTTTATTTTGGATGCGATTAATCGCGATTAATCGTTTGGCAGCACTTATATATACAGATAGATAGATAGATAGATAGATAGATAGATAGATAGATAGATAGATATTGATTCATTATTGATTGATTTCTTGATTGATTTACGGATGGATACATTTAATTCATATAAACTTAAATTTTATAAAGTATTTTATAGAAATTTACTGTCTGCATTTGTTTTATGTTTGCATTCATGTTCATTCTTTTATATATATATTATATAATATAATATTATATTATATATAATATAATATAAATATATATTATATTATATAATATAAATAAAATATATTATATATATATATATATATATATATATATATATATATATATATATATATATATATATAATTTTCACATGGATTTCAGAAAAGATGACACAACATCAAAAGCTGAATGACACAAACTTATAGTTTCCACGCTAGATCCATGTATACGAGAAGCTGAGAGTTCCATCGAGACAATGTCCAACTAACACACAGTCCAGGTTCGTCTGTCCATTGTGTGAGGAGGACTCCAACAGTTGACTAGCAATTTTTAAACATCTTTGTTGGACGGACAAGGTGAAGTCCCAAAAGTCATTCATGAAAAAATGGCGCGGAGTCAAACATATCTCAGTACCCAACAAATATAACCGGTCCTGTGAGAGCTGAGACCAAAAAGATGAGATAGAAGGGCACTCCCAAAAAAAAAAAAAACACTGCGAAAACGTGCCTAAAGATCCTTGCGAACAGAGATTACCATTAGGAGAAGATGACAGATTCATATTCATTAGACATTACAGAATTCGTATCTGCATCCAATACAATTTCAAAATCCTAAATTTTCAAGAGATAGGTTGACAAAACAGAAAAAAGTAGGGTCAGGAGTACAAGGAGCATAAACTGAAAGAAATACAATATTCCTATTCTCCACTATTGTTTGTATGTGTTATTCTACCATCTGTAGAATCACCTTTGTCTAAAATAGTAATATTTAAAGTCTTTCGCACCAATATTAGAACACCCTTGGTTTTAGTATCCGAAGATGAGTGAGATACCACTTCATAAAACTTATTTCACCTGTGTATATCCTCCTCTTTCAAATGGGATTCTTGAACTAACACTATATTAATCTTTCTTCTTCGTAAAAAATCCAGAAAATCTGTATGTTTGTGAGGGCCATTTAGGCCTATTACAACTCAGAATATTAAGGTCAGTCATAGGTATCGAACACAAGTTTGAAAATAAAACCAGTTGAGTCTACCATTAAATCACCCCCCCACCCTTCACATCACTATTCAAAAAAATATAAATACATTCCCATGAACTATGGCAGATCAAACCAAGAACAAACCTTGATCTGCCAGCACCCCTTAATGTGGTCCGTGGCGTCAACAAAAACCTGCACATTACTGTAGCACCAACATTTGGCCCCATAGTCACATATTGACTAGGTCTATTTAAAAAAATAAATATATAAATAAAAAAGGGGGGAGAGAAGGAATACAACTAGAAACATAAATAAAATAACATCATAATCAGTAAAAAAAAACTGATACTACGAAATAATACTGTATGCACAATGAAAGCTTAATGAATAAAATCTTAATGAATAAAACTTAAAAGGAAAAAAACTCCAAAAAGGGGCCAAACATATGGAGCTCTACTCAAGTATGACTAGGTTCATGAGCACGTCACGTGACTCCTTCCCAAAGACCATTCACGTTCATTCTTAAACTAAATTTAAAGTTGTGATTAAACGGAAAAAGCAACAGATCTTAACATAACATAAAACATAACATAATTATGGGTAACATAACATATTGGCGCAGTGGATAAGACACATGCCTTTGGTGTGAGAGACCTGGGTTTGAATCCACTGTGAGACACCAATGTGTCCCTGAGCGAGACACTTAACCCCTAGTTGCTCCAGAGGCGTGCGACCTCTGACATATATAGCAATTGTAAGTCGCTTTGGATAAAAGCGTCAGCTAAATGAATAAATGTAAATGTAAATGTAAATTATCCTGCATAATTTTGCCTTTTTAGGAAATATTCTCTGAGGAAAATCTGAGGATGTAACTGGTAACAATGACAACAAAAATATTAAATTACTGCAGTATGGATCTGTCCCTGACAATATCTTGTTATCGTTGTCCTAAAAATTTGTAAAGTGTTATTTCTTAAAATCTCTGTGCAAGTGTGCCATTTAGGCCCAGGATTTCACATGAAACATTCTCAGAGTAGTTTGATATGGTTGATACGTTTTCGTAGTATAGAGTAGTAGAAGAAATGAGATTTCACTACAAAAATTGCAAATCAGGGGTGGGGTCTTCTACAGCTGTTGCAGGAGAACATCTGCTCCACTGAAAACAAATCAAGGCCTTGAAGTAAAAGCATGCGCTTCTCAACAGAATCATCTCGGCAATTTGTCCAATGTGATGCACCACAGTGTGGGCCCACATTAATTAATTGGAAAACAAAATTAAGAAACTAGCCAATCTGTGTCAACAGCACGCTCTTTTTCTCAGTTATATTTACTGTGTGTAATGTTGGGTTTTACAATATTCTTGAACAAGATCCTACAAAGATCCTAGAAGCATATCAATGAAACAACATTGTTAACATTAACTAAAACTCTTTTTTTTATGTTAATATAAATATTAGATTAAAAACTAAAATAAACCATAGTCTCTATCAAGGTAGTCACTTAAGGGCCATATTTGCAAAGCCTCCGTTCAGCTATTTCTGGCATCCATGACCAAGTCTTGTGTACTTGAATGGGAAAATCCTAAAATCTCAAAAACTGCTTGCCACAGTCACATTTAAATAACATTTTACATCAGCAACAAATTCTGACAGAATCAATACTGCCCCGTAAATGTTGTTTCTTATGCTCAATGTTTTAAAAGATGCTTAACCTTTTTAGCTGGAAGAGCCAATGAGAATGTCTGTGACAACCAGAGCTCCTAACTGCAGCTGCAGTGATTTGTCACTTTATCAGCTGGTGATTGGCTGTTTGATTTAGAAGTTGGGACTAATTCCGCCATATTGTGCATCTTTTTTTTTGTATAACTCAAGTCTCTAACTAATTTACAAATTGCTAACTGAAACAAAACAAAATCTAAAATAAATTAGAACAGTTTAGAAATATGTATATATTAAAAAAAAGTAATAATGACAAAAGCACAAAATGTAAAAGTAAAATCAGTACTTTTAAAATGCAGTTACTTTGCATTAAACATAAAACTATAACAACTGAATGGATACTAGAATTGCACTTAAACTAGGACATGGCCTACTTAGGTAAGGTATAGTGTTTTTTTTTTTTTTTCTGGGACAAACAGTGAGAATATTCTACTCTTGACAAGATCCTAATGTTTGAGGGGGACAGTTTTGCACATGTGTAGAGAGCTTTTGCCCTCCAGTAAATATGCTGTGAGAAGCACACTTTGCAGGTGAGAGGCGGTACTGCAACTCAACCACAACCATGATGGCAAATCAATTATTATTAAAGACAGTATACGGGGACCCCTTGTAGAAAAATGAAGGAAAAAAAAAAAATCTACTTTTATAATCCAAAATTAGACCAAAAGTCAGCCTGCCGCATCATAAACCAACCTTACACCTTTCTATTTGTGATGACTTTCAGATTGAGGTCAGAGTTTGATATAGAACAGTGACGTTCTTGTTGTCATTTCCAACTGTGTCTTTGTAATTAGAGCACCCTAACTGATGATGTCAGCACTTGCACCGGGAGCGATTTGCATTCGGTCCCTCGAGCTCTTCGTGGCGGTGACGGAGGAGATTTATGCCCAATAGTGGATACATCACTGTCACCATGTAATCATAATAAACACAGCAGCCCATCGCAGTTGATACCTCGCTTTGAATTTAGAGTACGGTAGAGGACTCGCATTTATAGTCATCTTGGAAGTCATATACAAGCAGTCATCTCAAGATTATACAGTCTAAATATGTAGGCACGCTGTCACCTGATAGCTAACGTATTGATTTATGTGCAGAAAACTAACCTGGCACACTGACTATTTAAAAACACAGTGAGTGGGGTTTGAATGGCAGCTGTGGGGGTTTTGCCAAAATCTTTAAATGAAACCAGTCTTAATTTTAGTTGCCTCGTATGCTGGGTTATTCATTTTTATATAATTTATTTCACAGTTATGATTACAGCAAGAATTTTTCTGTTCTTGTGGGTGCACAGTGCTGTGCATGAATCAAATTACTGGCCTGCATTAATAAAGGAATAGCTCTTCCATTATTTAGTCAACCTTGTGGTGTTACAATCCTGCGTTATCTTTTTCTGTGTAAAAAAAAAAATTGTATCCTGTAACTGTACACTGTATTCCAAGTCTTCTTAAGCTAACGGCATGGCTTTTATTTGTCATTATTTTTGGTTAGTTATCTGAGAGATAATGACTTCTGATGTTATTAACATCCAAGCTGCTCCATTAAAAAGAAAAAATAATTCATTCATTCATTCAACGTATAGTACTTATCCAGGTCTGGCTTACAAAATGAACTCAGCCCACATCCTGCAAGCTTGTGTTTGGGTATTAGACCTTTTTAGAGATGTAACTGGATTTGAGAGTTCAAGTTGCTATTATAATGAAGCACATGTGTCTTGGGTGTCTCATTAAAGCGGTTTTGTGGTGAAAGGACAGTGTGTGGGTGTGAAGAGACTGGGCCACATTATGTGATGTTTAATGATGCACCTGTGATGGGAAAAAAAGAAAATAAGCCTTACACATTTTTTAAGGTTAGCTTTATGTAAAGCCTTGAAAAAAAAAAAAAAAAAACTGGAAAAAAAATAAATAAACTGAAGTTCACCGTTGCTTTGAGATCAAGGTAATCCTTATTGCCCAATAAATGTTAGAAAAATTCTGTGTGACCACTTAAGGGATTCTTAAAAGGGCACTTAAAGGAAACTCATGTAGTTCTAAACCTGTATTACTTTATTTCTTCTGAGCAACACCAGTGCCATGTTTTGAATAATATCTTGTCGCAATTAAAGTCAGTAGAGTACAGTGTTGTTTTAGACCCTACTGATTTTGATGCAGATGATGCAAACTTCAACGACTGAGACAAATTCAAATTTTGCTGTAAAGCAGCAAGACAATTGTGTCATTATTCAACTTCAGTTCAGTGTAGGTTCAGTTAAATAACTGCTAAGTTAATCAATTATTAAACAAGTTTAATTCAGCTACAAGCAGTTCTACAAAACACAATTGTGCTGCGATTTAGCTGGAGTCAGTTCAATGTTGATTCAATGCAGTTCAGTAACAGAATCGATGCTGCAAAATTTGTCAATTATGAAACAAATTTGATTCAGCTATAAAGCAGCTCTACAGAAGACAATAGTGTCATCATGCAGCTCATTTCAGTTCAAGTTTTGTTCTCATCCAACAGTATCAGTGCAATCAAATCGATAATTTTATTGAATACTTAGTGTCTTTTAAACATGAACAATCCACAGGTAACAGTGGCAAGTAAAGATTGTCTGTATAATTAGTGTAGTTTGTTCCAAAGAAGAAAGAAATACATACAGGTACATCTAAAAAAATTAGAATATCGTGAAAAAGTAATTTTTTTTGTAACTTATTTCAAAAAGTGAAACTTTCATATATATTTTACATTCAGATGTAACGTAAGACATTTCAAAAGTTTTTTTTTGTTTGTTTTAATTTTGATGATTAGAGCTTACAGCTCATGAAAGTCAAAATCCAGTATCTCAATATATTATAATATTTATATTTGAGTTTCATTAAATGACCATCGCTACAGTATAAATTCAGGGTATCTCTTGTTCTTTGAAACCACAATAATGGGGAAGACTGGTGACTTGGCAATGATCCAGAAGACAATCATTGACGCCCTCCACAAAGAGGGTAAGTCACAGAAGGTCATTACTGAAAGGAGTGGCTGTTCACAGAGTGCTGTATCAAAGCATATTAAATGCAAAGTTGACTGGAAGGAAGAAATTGGGTAGGAAAAGGTGTACAAGCAACAGGGATGACCGCAAGCTTGAGAATACTGTCAAGCAAAGCTGATTCGAACACTTGGGACAGTTTCACAAGTCACCAAGCTCAGACGTCTTCAGGAAAAGGGCTACCAAGCCACTTCTGGAACAGAAACAAAGTCAGAAGCATCTTACCTGGGCTAAGGAGAAAAAGAACTGGACCTTTGCTCAGTGGTCCAAAGTCCCATTTTGAGATAAATTTAAATTTTGCATTTCATTTGGAAATCAAAGTCTGGAGGAAGACTGGAGAGGCACAGAATCCAAGCTGGTTGAAGTCCAGTTTGAAGTTTCCACAGTCAGTGATGATTTGGGGTGCCGTGACGTCTGCTGGTGTTGGTCCATTTGTATTTTATCAAGTCCAGAGTCAATACAGCCGTCTACCAAGAGATTTTGGAGCACTTTATGCTTTCATCTGCTGACAAGCTTTATGGAGATGCGGATTTGCTTTTCCAGCAGGACTTTAGCACCTGCCCACAGTGCCAAAACCACTTCCAAGTGGTTTGCTGACCATGATATTACTGTGCTTGATTGGCCAACCAACATGCCTGACCTGAACCCCATATGGAATCTATGGGATATTTTCAAGAGAAAGATGAGAAACAATACATACGAGCTGAAGGCTCAATAGTGCCTCAGCAGAACCACAGGTCGATTGCTTCCATGCCACACCTCACTGATGCTGGAGTTTGTGCTAAAGGAGCCCTGACAAAGTATTGAGTGCATAAATGAACATGAACATGAAACTTGAACTTTTCTGTTTTGCAAATCCTTTTTTTTATTGATTTTAGGAAATATTATAATATTTTGAGATACTGGATTTTCACTTTCATTAGCTGTAAGCTCTAATCATCAAAATTAAAACAAAAAAACTTTTGAAATGTATTACTTTACATGTAATGAATCTAAAATATATATGAAAGTTTCACTTTTTGAAATAATTACAAAAAAATCAGTTTTTCACAATATTCTTATGTATGTATTGATTTGGTTATTTATTTTTAAACTATCCCTTTATATTTATTTTTTTATTTAATATCAGGGTTTCACTTTATTTTGATGGTCCCTTTAACACATTCTATTGACTATAAGTAATGTTGCAACTACATTTCTACAAACTCTCATTAGAGTGTTAGTAGTGTATTAGTTGGGTTAGGGCTAGAATAAGTTGACACGTTCTTGCAAAGTTACTTATAGTCAACAGAATGGTCAAAAGGGACCATCAAAATAAAGTGTTACCAATATCAGTTCAGCCAGTACTATTATCATCTCTCTCGCGTTGTCCATTACATGAATAAGGAACAAACAATTACATAATACATAAAGCAGAATAGATCTGTAAAATAAATAAGCACATGCATTCTTTTTTTTTACTTTTTTTCCACAAACAAGAAAAATATTTAAGACATTGCTTAAAAAAAAAAAAAAAAAATCTTTGTACAGCATAAAAGAAATGATCTTGCTTCAGTTTTGTCCACTGGCTGACAGTCTTAGTTTGTGGCAGGCTGATACATATCTTGCTGCTGTTGTGATCATTTTGGTATTTTCCATTAAAATATGACTTAATTTTTCTGCATTTGGTAATGCCGTATAATTTGGTTTAATTTGGTGGAATTTGGTGATGCAGCTTTAATGTTGTGTTAGTAATCACAGTGCAGTAAGAAATGTTCCTCTGTTTCCAGCTCTTTCTGCAAGCACAGTGAACACAGTCTCTGTTCTCGTGGCTGCCATCTTTGTCTGTGCCGTCCTCTCTCTCTATAGCCAGACAGTGATCACTCAGTCTGTACTTTGTTAGTGTCTTTCTTAATTTGTGATCTTTTACACAGCTCAGGTATTCTGCTGGTTTGTAGTTTCTTTTCAGGTGTAAAAACAGCTCCATCTTCTTTTGTATTTTAGTGGCATCTTTCCAATGGGCGATGTAGTTTTGTTTTTGTAACTGTGTGATTTGGTTGGGTCTGATTGTGTTGTGCTGGTTTTACCAGCTGTAAAAGTGCACTCTTCTGCAGGTTCTGCTCCTGCCACTGCAGGGATTCAGCCTGGTAAGAGCTCGGATCACTGTATTTCAGGTGCTGGTGGAATTTCCCAGCTCTCTTTCGAATATTAATTAATAGTGGATATTGTCCTAATTCAGCTCTGCACGAGTTGTTTGGGTTTGCTCTGTTAACTTTTAAGATGTATTTACAAATTTGGGTGTATATATAAAAATGTTAAAAGGAGTGGGGCTCAATGGGCAACCTTGTCTAACTCCTCGTCATTGAGAGAAAAATTATGTTTGTTTGTTTTTATACATGGTACTGATTAAATCGAAAGTTTTCCCTCCAATCCCGTTTTCCAGTATAGTTTTATAGTCCTTCATGCCAGATTGAATCAGAAGCTTTTTCAAAGTCAATAAAGCAAGCAAAGATTTTGTTTTTGTTTTGGTGTACGTGCTTATCAATGATAGTGTGGAGGGTATAAATGTGGTCCGATGTTCTGTGTTTGGGCAGAAATCCAATTTGACTGAGATTTTGTGGGTTTTGTAATCGTATGTTAATAATCGAACAGAATATTTTCACCAGGTTGCTACTGACACACATGCCTCTGTAATTGCTTGGCTCAAAATTGTCTACTTGTTTAAAGATGGGTGTAATTAGCAGTGTTGGGGAAAGTTACTTTTGAAAGTAATGCATTACAATATTGCGTTACTCCCTAAAAAAGTAACTAATTACGTTACTTACTACTGGAAAGTAATGCATTGTTACTTTTGCGTTACGTTTTAAATATGAATTGTTTGTTTTTAATACAAGAAGTTCTAATTATAGCAAATGTAAAAGCCCTTTCACACCAAAAAGTGTAATGAATAAACCTCAGGCTGAAGGAAAAGTAAATTCACATCTGTAAAGTAGAATGCAGGATAAGAAGGTTTAACACTCTTTGGCAATACAAAAACAATGAAGCACAATTGTTAGTTTATCTAAAGTCATTTTTGCTTAGTATGGTTGAACTGGATCATCAAAGGTCAGCAGCAAAGACGTTGGTTAATAAAATGGGATTAGATACATTTGTGTTGTTTAACATATTTAATTATTGCAGTTTGCATCATATTCTGAGTTTGCATTTCACTGTTTTAATTAATTTTGATGAATACTAAATCTGTTTTTTGCGAGTGGGATGAATTGATGCACATTCACATTTAGTCTAGAACTAGAACTACAGTAACAGAATGTTCACACAGTGCACTGTCAGTCAATAAATGAGAAAAAGTAACTGGCGTTACTTTTTTGAAAAAGTAACTCAGATATTTTCTTGTAAATTAAAAAGTAATGCGTTACTTTACTAGTTACTTGAAAATAGTAATATTATTACGTAACTCGCGTTACTTGTAATGCGTTACCCCCAACACTGGTAATTAGGCCTTGATTCCAGGTGTCTGGAAAATATCCTACACAAAACAATATTGAATAATTTGGTTATTGCAGTTTTGAATTTGTCATTTGTGTATTTGATCATTTCATTTAATATTCCATCAATGCCACATGCCTTGTTGGGTTTCAGTGCATGTAGTCTGTCTGTTAGCTCATTTACTGTGATTGGGAAATCCAGGGGATTCTGATTGTCTTTATTTTTTTCTTTCAGGATTTCTAATTTGGTTTTTATTTAATTTTGAGCAGGATCTGTTTCAAATGTTTTGTACAGATTTTCAAAGTGTGTCCTCCATATGTTTTCATTTTGAATGGCCAATTCTTCCTTTTGTGGTCTATAGAGAGTGTTCCAGTTGTTCCAGGAGTTATTGGTATTTATTTATTCATCCATTGTTTGAAAGAATTGTTCTGTATGCTCTTCCTTTTTTTGCTTTTAGAGTTTCTTTGTACACTTTAAGAGCTTCATGATATTGAAGAGTTCTTGGTTGTCAGGATCTCTGTGATTTTTATTTGGAAGATTTTGTTCTGTCGTTCTAATTCTTTTACACTCATCGTCAAACCACTTTTCATTGGTGTTTTTGGGTTTTCTTTTTGATGAGTTTTTCAAATTGCACATGGATGCTGATTGGTGGAATATATCTGTAATGTCCTTTTGTGCCAGATTAAGCCTACTTTATTTTGTGGATATATGTTAATTATAAATTTGTCCAATAATAATTTGATAGTTTGACTTTCTAGTGCACTTTGATCATTTTCTTTGCTGTGTTTTGTACATTTGTAGGATTTATGTAGCCTTAGTAAATGAGGGCTGTCTGCATATTTCATTGTTTTGAGTTCGTTTTAGATAGTGTAATTTTACAGTGGTCTGACAGAGGTGTTTGAGGACTGACTGTGAATGCTCTGAGATGCACTTGGTCAATATCTGTGATTGAAATAATCTACAGCACTGTTACCAAGAAAATAATTAAAGGTATAACAACCAAAAGAGTCTCCTCATATCCAACCGTTCACTATATACAGGCCCAGTGATTGACAGAGCTATAGTAGGCTTTTCCCACTTTTGTTTGTGAAGTTGTCATATTTTTTTCTAAGGTGATATGAGGGCAGAGTGCCACTCTCTGTGTTTGTATTATATTTGTCTCCTTGTGTGTTGACAAATTCGGGTTCATTTCCAGTTCTGGCATTTAAGTTACCACATATTAATACATTTCCTTTTGTCTGGAAATGGCAGATCTCGTCTTGCAGGATAGAAAAGGTTTCTTCATTATAATAGGGAGATACAGCCGGGGGTAAGTATGTGGCACACAAGAATATGTGACGGTCTGTGGACACAATATCCTTTTGGATTTTTAGCCAAATGTACGATTTTCCTAATTTAAGATTTGATTGAGTCTATGAGTTCTGTACTGTACCATATCAGCATTCCCCATGAGTCTCTGCCCTGTGTCACCCCTCTCAGTTTGGTTGATGGTAAAAGGATTTCTCTAAACCCAATTGGGCAGCCAGTGGACAAATCTCTTACATTCCATGTTTCTTGTAGTATTATAATGTCAGAATTCTGAATTTCTCTTTTGAAATCTGAATGTTGGGTCTTAACACCAAAAATGGAGGACCTAAGTCCTTGAATATTCCAACATGAGATTTTTAAGGAATATGAGCCCATTAATCAGCCCTTTATTTAAAAAACAAGACAAACATCAGTATGCATCTGAGGTCTCTGGATTGAGATGGACTCGGCTGGCTGTCGACTGTACTGGTGCTGGGGTTTATCAGTGATCTGCTGGCTGCTTCGGTGTAGCTCTGGCTGCCTGGGTGCTGCTCCTGCTGATGTTCATGTGAATGATGGGGTGAAGGAGCTGCAGATGGTGATGGTGGAGTGTTTGAAGCATGAGGGGACTTCACACAGCTCCAGCGATCTGTTGAAGATCTGTGTAAAGATGGGGGCCAGCTGAAACCAGCCAAAACCAGTCTTTCAAATTATTTCATGACTACATACGTTAGAGCCACAGGTCTGTAGTCATTAAGTCCAGTAATTTTGGGTTTCTTTGGAACGGGGATGATGGTGGAGCGTTTGAAGCATGAGAGGACTTCACACAGCTCCAGCGATCTGTTGAAGATCTTTATGAAGATGGGGGCCAGCTGGTCAGCACAGGATTTCACCAGGATTTTGGTGACACACCGTCTGGGCCTGGTGCTTTCCTTCTTTTGTTCTTTCTGAAGACCTGGCACACATCTTCTTACAGAAAGTACATATCCTCACAGAAACTGATATGTTACAGTCTCTGTGAGCTCGTCCGGATCGATGGCAGCAGCTTCAAAAACAGACCACTCAGTGAGAGAGAAACAGGCTTGTAAGTCCCGCTCTGTTTCATTAGTCCATCTTTTAACAGATCTTAATACAGGCTTTGCAGATTTAAGTTTCTGCCTGTAGGTCAGAATAAGATGAACCAAACAGTGATCAGAGAGTCCTAAAGCTGCTCGTGGGACAGAGTGATATGCGTTCTTTATCGCTGTGTAACAGTGATCCAATATATTACTGTCTCTGGATCCAATATATTACTGTCTCTTGTGTTTATATGCCTGATGGTGTCTGGGTGGAGAGGATAATTTTGGAGCTGGGGAAGTTGGAGGATGCTTTCTCTGCTACATTAACGAGAGCTGTAGCTACTCTCTCTTGTTGGGCTCTCAGGTCGTTGGTGCTGGTGTGGATGATAATATGGCTGGGGGAACCCAGCTGCTCTTCACACAAGAGCTCCAGGGCCTTCTGTGTGTTTGGGCACCATATTTTCGTGACATTTCTTCTCAGGAACAGTTTCTTTTCATGAACAAATTTGCCATTCAAGTCATACAGTTTGAACAATGTAGACTATTGAGTGGTATACTGGGACCAAAAAAACCCCAAAAACAATTAAATGTCATTAAATGCATTACTCTATAACATTCAGTGAAAACAATATATTACAATATTAATTATATTAAATAACAAATGTTCCCTATTCAAGCTGTACACATCACTGCTATTTTTACTATTTATTTTGGCTAATTTTAGAAGCAACTGAAATGTGGAATGTTAAGTGGTAATAATACTAGAAAGATGTTGAAAGATGATGTGCTTTTAGTTTTGCAGACTGTTTTTTATTTTATATACAGACTGTTTTTATTACTGTATGTATGAGCAGTGGGAACATTGCCATCTTTAGTTTCATGTCTCTTTATTATTTTAGGGCAGTTTAACAACTGCATCATTTGATTGAAATTGATAATAGAAAGATTAGCTTAAATCTATACTGGAAACCACCGTCGAGTACAGAGTTCTTTGGTGATATATCTCAGATTATCTCTGAGTGTTGCTAAGTGTTTTGCTTTTATAGATACTGACCTCTTGTGCAGTAGAGTGGTGGTCTGTGCTCTTAGTCAGCGCATGATGGCATTGATCAGAGTTATTGATTTTAGCAGCTATTGATCAGCTCAAGTATCATCAGGCTCTTCTCTATTATTTCCCAAGCAGACCTGAACATGCCTAGGTAAGATAATTAAGGAATCTGTTTTATTTAGCGTTGATTTTCAGTTACAGCATGGGCCACAAACTACGAAATTTGCAGTTAATTCAAATATTGCAGTGTTCAAATATTTATGCAGAGAGACAAATGCAAAATAATTTTTCAAAAATGCTGCCAGAATTTTGGACCCCATTGTGTCTTCAATCCTTTTGGGATATCTTGAACAAGCCCAAGCCCATGAATGTTTAATGACCAGCCATTATGCCAGAAATTGATCTTGATTTAAGTAGGACAGTGAATAGGGATGTAGTTGACTTTGCTGTTCTGCCATCATGCTAAAACTGTCCACTTCTGCAGACACAATGAATTTGATGAGGCCTTTACTGTACACGAAACATTGCTGCTCACCACAAAGCATTCTGGGAGTGAAACAGGATTGTAATGCATCAGCATGGGCCAGCAGCAGTCCCGCTTTGCCTGTCTTAAAACTGTTCAGAACAGGCTACATTTGTCATTTTCACAGTTCCACATGCAGTGCCAGCCCGCAAAAAAAACATTTTCTCTCACTTCCAGTAGATAAGGGGCTTGTGTGAACCCTGCACTTTTCAGAATGAGACCTAGCTGAAGTACTTAAACAGGCACATGCATTAGATAAATCAAAGCGGAAAATATTTTGGCTTGGTAGAGAAAGAGAGGAAGAAGTGACCCTTACTATGACCATTCATTTGTATGCAAATATGAACTAATGGCTCAAGGAGAAGCTTTAAGCAGTGGACAAACTTTTGTTTTTCTTTTTCGATTTTGATGGTTCCTTCTTTTTTTAAATCCTGTTAAAAATGTTCTTTTGTGAATATAGGCAATTTTTAACAAGGTTTACTGAAGTATGATACATCCAGTAATGTAACAGTCTGTTTTACACCACAATATGAAATACTGGAGGGAACTACTTTCCCACTATTTGGGGAAGAAAAAAAAACTCTGTTAGGCTTGATGCAAGTTACATTCACAATGACAGACTCACAAACTGTTTCTGGTCAGTAAATCTGCCATTTTAACAGCTTTTAACCACAGTTTAGCATTTAAGTTCAGTTCCATGTAGATTAATTTCCATTTGGATGTAAATGTAGCCCCTCTCTTCATGCAAGCTACATTTCATGATGATCAGTCTGTAATAGTTATTAATGGCCAATTAGTTAAAACCAACCCAATTACATTCATGTTATTAAAGAAAATAATGAATTTAGTGATCCAGAAATTGCAGTTTTTGCTTAAATTCTTACGCAACAGAAATGTTGTTAATGTGCACACAAATCTGCTGTCAGAGTTACGCTGAAGATATGCCTTGCTTGTGTATATGTTGGAGTGTCAAGTGTCAGTTGCAACACCAGGAAAACACCAGCAATCATTATGAATTCAATAAATTTGCCACTTTGTTCCTTGTCTCAGTGACAGATGGCAAAATATTTTATGGTCTCTGACATGATTACACTTTTAAGATTGAATTTGATACATTTCAATGTGCTTAATCAGATCGTTGCATACTTTTATTATAGTTTATCTGGCATTTATCAAAACAAGCAGGAAAATCAAAGTCAATGTCTTTTAAGAGAGACAATAGAGAACTCTAGCAAAGATGAGAGCAGTTTCTAACAACATCTGTGTTTATGGATTCAGGTTTGACTTCAAACATGCTCCTTAGTCGTTCACACAACATCAAAGAGACCCAGATCCACCTGCTACAGTTAAGTTGGTTAAGAGTTTTTATGTGATATCAAAGACATGACCTTTTGACCTCACACAAGGTTTGAATCACTGATTAATCACTTTAATAAACATAAGGGGTTAAGCTTATTTTAAACTTATTGTCTGTGTTGTTTTAGCACCTAATTCAATCCCAGAGGTTCGCAAAACAGTATTTTAAGAAACCATACATTTTTTTTTTATTTGCTTTTTGTTTTTGTTAAAATATGGATGGTGTCTATAATCCACTGAATGTAAGCTGTTTTGTGTGAGTTTGTGAGTTGCAAAACCGGGTCAAACATGTTGAAGTCACAGAATACTGAAGGAGTGGATCGCAGATCTACAATGGCCTTCATAATAATATAAATTATAATCTTGAATAATTATTAATCAAAGTTACATTTATGCATGCTAGAGAATAAGTTGAATATGGCTTTAGTCTGCCTTTCTACTCTCTAAGAAGCTGCTCTCATTGTGTGTGTAACCATGCCCGATAAGGTTTAGGGCTGAGACAACCATGAAGTAAGATAAGTGTTTCTCTGCATATGTGTGTTAGTATCTGTCTGTACAGGGAGAAGCTCAGACAGTCCCAGGACAAACGTTCCGCTGCCGATGTCCAGCGTACCAGATATACGTCTTTGGAGAGACATATTGTGTCGGACCTCTGATCACTTGTCACTAAAATATTAATCGGAAGATATGCTTCAAGCTTGCGTCCATATGTGGAAACTGTCTAAGTTTATCTAGGTTTTAGAACCAATCAGAATTTTGATGACTTATGCATTGATGCAATTAGCAACCTCTGTTAGGGTATAATTGCTGGTGTATTTTTGAATTGTAAAGCAGGTCGGCCTACGAACTCCATCGTGAGTGTTAAAGATGGCTTGTGCGGATGAAACGGCAAACTATTTCTTCAGTAAATTTTTCTTTAATTAATCGCATAACTGACTCCTGGTCTTTGTTCATCATACCTGGTCCATGGGTTTTAATTGTTATCCCCCAACAATACTATTAACAGACCCTCCAGACTCAACTCCATTTAATAGTCAGTATAGATTTCTCGCAATTTTTTATTGATTTATTTGCGCTCTTTTTCTAAAATCTCAGGCTGCTGTTTGCCGGGCTGCTGTTTGCCGTGACCTTGCAGCTCTTGTGTTGCGCTGCCAGTCGTCTGTCCAATTACAGCATCCTTTTAGGGTCCGCCTCAAAGCATATCAGCTTGGCAATCCTATTCTCGGTCCAGATCAAAGCAGACAGCAACTTCACAAAGCCTCTAAGTTTTTTCACACACACTCTTTTGTGTTCTTTGATGTTCTTCACACAGGTATTGCACTGGACAGCAAGAATGATGAAATTCAGAACTCCCCCCACAGCACACAAAACAGCTGTCAGCTATTGTTAGCATTTTAAATGAGTCCTCATGCCAGGCTTTGACATTCTGCTATTTGTTTTTAATATTTTGTTTTCTTTTATCACTTCTAAGCAATACACAATCCTGCCATTCAGCTCGCTTTGCTAACATTTAACAAGTTGCTTTAATGTCAGTCTGTTATGCAGGACTAAACGCTTTGTGTGGTGTGTTTGTGTGTGTTTATCTGAGTTTCACACTTGCAGTGATGTGATTATTGCATCTGTTCCAAAGCCTTGTGAGTTTTCTTCAATGCCTACCACATATTTTGGCAGTCCCCTTCTGTGGCAACTATCATGGAACTTCGTAAGTGATTGACACGAAACAATCTATTACATATGCAGTAACTATAGACACCTCAAATATCGCTGTTTAATAAAAAAAGGTGTTTAATAAATGTTTAATACATGTTTAATCAATAAATAAATAGAATACAATA
Organism: Barbus barbus; assembly: GCF_936440315.1. Taxonomy (NCBI): domain Eukaryota; kingdom Metazoa; phylum Chordata; class Actinopteri; order Cypriniformes; family Cyprinidae; genus Barbus; species Barbus barbus. Next base: position 8,476,295 of record NC_136736.1, on the reverse strand, counting down.
TTATAAAATAAATTACACTAAACAATTGTTATTGATGCTTTTCAGTACTGAATGAAATGGGTGTATTTATAATGAACATCTATACTGCTTTATTAAATTTATTGTGTGTAGCTTTGATGACATTACATAAGAAGGGGAAGATTAAGGCTGAAAGAAAGTTCAGAGCCACTGCAACGGGAACTGGGCCTTGAACTTCAAGATTATTTGTAATAATATAACAAAGACCTGTTTTAAAATATAACATACATTACAGAAATCTCAGGAAATAGATTGTTTTGAAGGCACAAAAGAGACATGTCCAGGAAAACAGAGAAGAGCACAATGAGCAGATTCAATCAGTTGTGCTTAGACCTGTAATTGACCTTGCTTGTTTAATTGTGTATGGAATCCCTTTCCACCACACAGTTATGACGTAGGTGGAAATTACGGAATATTGTCATAATTATGAGACAAAAGGTCAAAATTATGACATCTTAATTCAAAACAATGATGTAAAAGTCTTAATTATGACAGACATACAAAACCATAATTATGAGATAAAAATATAAGACTATATCATAATTATTGATAGATAAAATTGATAAAAAGAAGTTGAAATTGACAAGCTAAGAGTTGAGTCATTATGAAAAACCTATGTATGTGTATATATATATGTTTGTGTATAACCTATATATATGTATGTGTATATACACTCACTGGCCACTTTATTATATTAATACGTGTACCACCTTGATAGTACCGGGTTGTACCCCCTTTTGCCTTCAGAACTGCCTTAATTCTTTGTGGCATAGATTCAACAAGGTGTTGGAAACATTCCTGAGAGATTTTGGTCCATATTGACATGATAGCATCACGCAGTTGCTGCAGATTTGTCAGCTGCACATCCATGATGCAAATCTCCCGTTCCACCACATCCCAAAGGTGCTCTATTGGATTGAGATCTGGTGACTGTGGAGGCCATTTGAGTAAAGTGAACTCATTGTCATGTTCAAGAAACCAGTCGTGATTTGAGCTTTGTGACATGGTACTGGAAGTAGCTATCAGAAGATGGGGTACACTGTAGTCATAAAGGGATGGACATGGTCAGCAACAATACTCAAGTAGGCTGTGGCTTTTAAACAATGCTCAATTGGTACTAAGGGGCCCAAAGTGTGCCAATAAACCGTTGAGACAAGGCAGGATGGATCCACACTTTCATGTTCTTTACGCCAAATTCTTACCCTACCATCTGAATGTTGCAGCAGAAATCGAGACTCATCAGACCACGCAACGTTTTTCGAATCTTCTATTGTGTGAATTGTAGCCTCCGTTTCCTGTTCTTAGCTGACAGTAGCAGCACCCAGTGTGGTCTTCTGCTGCTGTAGCCCATCTGCTTCAGGGTTCGACATGTTGTTGTTATTAACAAAAAATATAACATCAGCAGGTGCTGACATTACCCAGCAGCACAGTAGTAATGACTTTATGAACTACTTTATTCCTAAGATCGAAACTATTAGAGATAAAATTGTAACCATGCAGCTGTCAGCCACAGTATTGCTATATATCCCCTGAGGAACAATTCCACTCATTCTCTTCTATTGGAAATTAAGAATTGTATAAACTTGTTAAATCATCTAAACCAACATCCTGTATTTTAGACCCTGTTCCATCTAAGCTCCTAAAAGAGGTGCTTCCAGAAGTAATATAGCCTCTTCTGAACATTAATAACTCATCATTGTCATTAGGATATGTCCCAAAATCCTTCAAACTGGCTGCTATTAAGCCTCTCATTAAAAAAAACAATACTTGACCCCAAAGAATTAATTAATTACAGATCGATCTCGAATCTCCTTTTTCTGAAAAAAGATATTAGAAAAGGTAGTATGATCACGTTCCTTCTTAGAGAAAAATTATATATGTGAGGATTTCCAGTCAGGTTTTAGACCATATCATAATACTGAGATCGCTCTCATTAGAGTTACAAATGACCTGCTTTTATCATCTGATTGTGGTTGTATCTCTCTATTAGTGCTACTGGATCTTAGCACCACATTTGACACTATCGACCACAACATTTTTTTAAATAGACTAGAAAATCATGTTGGCATTAGAGGAAGTGCACTGGCATGGTTCAAATCGTACTTATCTCTCTGCCATCATTTTGTGGCAGTAAATGAAGAGGTATCATACCAGTCACAAGTACAGTATGGAGTACCTCAAGGCTCAGTACTTGGCCCCTTACTTTTCACGCTTTACATGTTACCCTTGGGCGATATCATTAGGAAACATGGTGTTAGCTTTCACTGTGATGCTGATGATACCCAGCTCTATATTTCTTTACGACCTGATGAAACTTACCAATTTGCAAAACTAACGGAATGTATAGTTGATATCAAAAACTGGATGACTGGCAATATCTTACTGCTAAATTCTGAAAAAACCAGAGGTGTTAATTGTTGGACCAAAAACTTTTGCATGTAATAACCTAGATCACTGCCTAATACTTGATGGCTGCTCTGTAAATTATTGTCATCATTTGGGAACCTAGGCATACTTTTTCATAGCAATCTTTCCTTCTTTCTAGCATTTGTAAAACTGCATTTTTCCATCTTAAAAATATATCTAAATTACAACCTATGCTCTCAATGTCAAATGCAGAAACATTAATTCATGCATTCATTACCTAGAGGCTAGATTATTGTAGCAGACACACTCTGTCAGTTTAAAAATAGATTAAAGACCCATCTCTTTAACCTGGCTTACACATAATACATTTCTATAATTCAAATCCGTTAAAGGATTGTTAGGCTGCATTAATTAGGTCAGCCGGAACCTGGAACACTTCCCAAAACACCTTGTGTACTTGTTACATTGTTATAAGAATGGCATCTACGCTAATATTAGTCTCTTTCTTTCTTATTCCGAGGTTACCGTAGCCATCCAGATCCAGACTTTATCCAGATCAGATGGTGGATCAGCACCTAGATATGACCTCTACAGCCAGGACACTTAGATGAGCCCCAGAGACCGATCCCCAGTGAAGACCCTGTCTCCAAGATGGCCATCGGGACAAGACCACAGGAACCAGATGAGTCCTTTGCACAATCTGATTCTGCTTTAGCCTAGATTTAATCTACTGATTTTGTCTGACCAGAGGAGAATGACACTATTTCGAAAAAAACGATTTTCCTGTCTAAATAGCTGATATAAAGCCACCCAGTTTTATATAAAGCCAATGTAAAGCTGCTTTGACACAATTTGCATTGTTAAAAGCACTATACATATAATATTGACTTGACTTGTGCGTTCAGAGATGGTATTCTGCATACCTTGGTTGTAAAGAGTGGTTATTTGAGTTACTGTTGCCTTTCCATCATCTCCAACCAGTCTGCCCATTCTCCTCTGACCTCTGACATCAACAAGGCATTTTCGTCCACACAACTGCCGCTCACTGGATATTTTCTCTTTTTCGGACCATTCTCTGTAAACGCTAGACATGGTTGTGCGTGAAAATTCCAGTAGATCAGCAGTTTTTGAAATACTCAGACCGGCCCGTCTGGCACCAACAACCATTCCACGTTCAAAGTCACTTAAATCCCCTTTCTTCCCCATTCTGATGCTCGGTTTCAGCAAGTCGTCTTCACCACATCTAGATGCCTAAATGCATTGAGTTGCTGCCATGTGATTGGCTGATTAGCAATTTGTGTTACCAAGCAATTGAACAGGTGTACCTAATAAAGTGGCCGGTGAGTGTATAAATGTATGTGTATGTATATTAGTTATTTCACTTAAATGACAATGAAAACAACTTATTCATTGCCATTAAAGTGAAATTACTGAACCTACACATAGGAACCTGATGGTATATAGGTATATAGCCTGATGATGGTGTGTGTGTGTGCGTTATAAATGGGCTTCCCATGTATCAAAAGCACTCAAATTTAGACTTAAATATCTATTGCATATTATATTATATTAATGAATCAGCAAGCCATTTCAGAAGAACAGCAAGCAATTACATTTTATTTGATGATCACGGAGACAAACGTTTTCTTTGGAACAGCGTGAATCGTTCACATTAAGATCAAGAAATGGAGTAAATGAAGGTCTGTTTTGATTTAATCTCGACTTCAAGAGATCGCTTCTGCAAACAGCATGAAAACAGCAAATAAATAAATCTACATGAGGTTGTTAGATGCACATAGTGAAGTATCTACCAATTTACCATGTCAAAGTTCCATCCAGTCATGCTGATAAACGGAACATCTCTGCTGTTTCTCTCATTTGAATGTTCTAGGCGTTTGCGCATAAACCCACAGTATGTGCTTTATTGATCTGACACTCCATCAAAGATGATAAACGTGCATCACCTTCACCTCCCGCTTTGAACCATAACACTGGTTGCGGGATAAAAAGGTGAAGAGGCATCTATCACTAGACATCGCTCACGGGCATTTCCCCTTGAGGCTGCTTGAATGACACTTCAACAAATTGAAATTGATGGCCATTTGACTAGTGGCAGAATGACATTTGCTGTGTTTGGTGTGAATTTAGACTCAGGAAAATAAGATGCAGTATTTTAACGCCAGTTCTTTCGATTTAACCTCTCCTTAATATTGTATTTATTATTTTATATACATACCTGGCCATAGGACCTGCATAATGCACTCACTCTTTTTATTTTTTTCTCGTTTTATTGGCTGCCACTCCAACCTGAGAAACTGTTTCCTTTGCTTAAAGTAGAATTCTTTCACAATGAAGCATCGTCGTCTTTACTTTCTCTTGCAGCTGTCCTGGGCTGCTTGTAATTTCCTGAGCCTGTAATCAACAGGTAGTCCGGCATACTGTGCTTGGCTCTATCTGCCTCTCCACACAGTTGAACAGATTGGCATCACTTTATGAAAGAGAGAGTGCATTTGTGTGAAGCCCAGCGCTACAGTATATCATGACTCACCAGCATCGGCAATATCACAGCTAACTACACTTAGGCTAAAAGCTCTTTCCTAAATGGAACCATGGAAAGTAAGAAACTTGCTGACTTCACACACTTACTGAAAAAATAGAGTATTGGAACACCATATAATAACTTCTAATTATAGTGTAGTGCAGTGGTTATCAAAATGTGAGGCTTGTATGGGATAGTAAGAGAGATTTACATTATATATGAGAACTCCTCCACATATTGTGCTAATGTGCTGTGTTTATAAAGAAACTCATTTTTGGCAATATGGCTTGAGAACAATTGGAATATAGAGCATTACTCATATGGGCCGTAAGCAAAGCTGATGCGTTTTGAGGTTTACCATCCTCTCATCCCTCATCCATCTCCTGTGTTCCACAGATGAAAGAGAAAATATTATTTTAATATTGCTCCCACAAAACAGCAAGTTTTTTTTTTTTCCACTCAGTTTTATTAATTCCCTTTAAAGTTTTTTTTGTTGCATTTTATGTTTGTTTGTTTTTTGCAACACAGCAACATAACATAACATTGGGCCTCATTTATCAATCTAACATAAAAATGAGCACAGATATGAGCACAGAAATCATCTTATGACGGGCTTTGTGTGTGATTCATGAAACATTTGTATGCTGCTGATCCCTAATATGAATGATCGTACATTGACAAATGGGACCCCTTAAAACAATTGTCATTTACATATCATGCCCCTACAAAATTCAAAATTGGTTTAGAAGCCTTGACCCTATACTGTAAAAATTACAGTGTGGCATTTATAGACAAAATATAGTAAAATATAGACAGCTGGTTAGTAGAACTTTACTGTAAAAAGTAATAATAATAAAAAAAAAAAAAAAAAAAAAAAAAAAAAATTATATATATATATATACATTGTTTATATATTAAAATTATATATATATATACATCCGCCTAAGTCAACCGTGACCTTTTCAACGTCATTGCGTATTACATGACGTCATGAACGCGCATCACAGAACAGAGCAAGACGAGCATTTGTGCTTATAAAACTTAAACTTTTTTTATTTATTTTTGAAATGACCGATCGTTTCGCTAGATAAGACCCTTATTCATCGTCTGGTATCGTTTAAAGCCCTTTGAAGCTGCACTGAAACTGTCATTTGGACCTTGAACCGTTTGGGTCCCAATGAAGTCCATTATATGGAGAAATGTGTTCATCAAAAACCTTAATTTCTTTTCGACTGAAGAAAGAAAGACATGGACATCTTGGATGACATGGGGATGAGTAAATTATCAGCAAAAGTTTTTTTAAAAGTGAACTAATCCTTTAACTTTAATTCACAGTAAAAAGAAAAAAAAATATTTAAATAATTGATAAAATGTTAATTTACCAATCTATTGAATTATTACGGTAATGCAGCTAATATTTTTGCAGCTAATTAAGTACCTTTGTAATACAATGACATCAGACTAAAGGGTCTGAAGTGATTCTGGATGAAGGAATGGTCTCTGATCTCTTGTCAGGTATTCTCTAACCTCATCAGGCATTATAGGAGAAAATTTAGAGCTGTTAAACTGGCAAATGGAGGTTTCAAAAAGTATTGAATAAAAGGATGCCATTAATTGTGGCCAATTTGTATTAGAGAAAAAACGGTAATGCTTTAAATTACAGCACACAATGTACCGCGTAATTAAACAGAATTTACAGCGTACCTCTTTTGTAACTAAAGAGTACCTCCACAGTACCTACTCGTAGGTATAAGGGAACAATATGCAACGTTTGGGGAATAAGGGTGTAATAACCTGCGGAATTATGAAGCATTCATACTGTAAATATTTTATAACTAAAGGGTACCTATTCTGAAATTGCGTGGTATGTATGACACACAAAGTACAATTTTCCGCGTGAGCATAACTTACAGCTGTACATACGTGTAGGTAAAACGAAACAATGTGCAAAGTTTGGGGATAAGGGGGTAATGACTTGGAAAATAAAAAGTATTTATGCTGTTAGTATTTCATATGTAATATAACTATTCTAAGATTATGTGGTATGCATGACCTACTGTGTTTGGCAACAATATTATGATTTGTAACAAGTTGCCTTATTGTAATAACATAAAATATATGATGCAGTATATTTTACACTACATACTGGGTACTTATTGTATTATTACAACATGTCTTACATGACAAATAGTAAACTGTAGTAGGCCTATATTATTGTGCATGATAAATAGTAAACTGTAGTAGGCCTATACTATTGTATAATTTAGTAATTATAATAAAGTTAAAAACCACCATAGTCGAGATTACTAAAGTATGGGAAAATTTTGTCATGAGTTTCTGCTATGATTTGGTTTAAAAACTGATATGAAAATTTGCCTAATAAAAGAGCATTGAATATGGTCATCTCAGCAGTGAATCATGTCCGTTGAGGTGCAGTACAGTGGAAAACTAGATTACCTGTTTCTAGGTGTTCCCAGGATATAACAGATAAATATAACATCATAATACACATGTGCATTTATCGAATTTGTTTTTTTGATAGCTGTAGTGCTGTTGGTGCACTTGAGCTTCCGTATGCGGTTCGAGGCAAGTAGAATAAAATGTACTACGACATTTTTCTTAAGTACTATACAAACATACACCCTTGTTACGTGTAGTTACTGTGTAAGTGTAACATCTGTGGGCTGTAATCTAAAGCGATGCCTTGTTACCCTCTCGTTACGTGTAGTTACTGTGTAAGTGTAACATCCACGGGCTGTAATCTAAAGCGATGCCTTGTTACCCTCTTGCTACGTGTAGTTACTGTGTAAGTGCAACATCCGCAGGCTGTAATCTAAAGCGATGCCTTGTTACCCTCTTGTTACGTGTAGTTAATGAGTAAGTGTAACATCTGCGGGCTGTAATCTAAAGTGATGCATTGTTACCCTTAAGGGGCCGTTGTGGCCTAATGGATAGAGAGTTGGACTTGTAACCCGAAGGTCGTGGATTCGAGTCTCAGGTCCGGGAGGGATTGTAGGCGGGGGAGTGAATAACCAACACTCCCTCCACCCTCAATACCACGACTGAGGTGAGACCCTTGAGCAAGGCACCGAACCCCCAACTGCTCCCCGGGCGCCACAGCATTGGCTGCCCACTGCTCTGGGTGTATGTTCACTACTGTGTGTACACTTGGATGGGTTAAATGCAGAGCACAAATTCCAAGTATGGGTCACCATACTTGGCCACACACCACTTCCCTTTCCCTCTTGTTACGTGTAGTTACTCTGTAAGTATAAACATCCGCGGGCTGTAATCTAAAGCGATGCCTTGTTACCCTCTTGTTATTTGTAGTTACTGAGTAAGTGTAACATCCACGGGCTGTAATCTAAAGCGATGCCTTGTTTACCCTCTTGTTACGTGTACTTACTTTGTAAGTGTAACATCCGCGGGCTGTAATCTAAAGCGATGCCTTGTTACCCTCTTGTTATTTGTAGTTACTGAGTAAGTGTAACATCCACGGGCTGTAATCTAAAGCGATGCCTTGTATCCTCGTTACGTGTACTTACTTTGTAAGTGTAACATCCGCGGGCTGTAATCTAAAGCGATGCCTTGTTACCCTCTTGTTAAGTGTAGTTACTGAGTAAGTGTAACATCCACGGGCTGTAATCTAAAGCGATGCCTTGTTATCCTCGTTACGTGTACTTACTTTGTAAGTGTAACATCCGCGGGCTTAATCTAAAGCGATGCCTTGTTACCCTCTTGTTACGTGTAGTTACAGAGTAAGTGTAACATTAAACAATTTTAGTAATGCTACAATAGATGTGTTTCAAAGTTATTAACAATGAACTATATTACATAGTTAAATGCAAGGTCCGAAGACCTTAAGTTAAATAAATATTTGTATTATTTAACAAAATTTTTATCTTTTTATAGATAAAATAAAAACGCTTGCTCCACGGATTGCTCTGTCTTGTCCTTGCCATACCTGTTTGCCAATCTCTGACCCTGCCTGTTTTATGACCATGTTTTATAATAAAGCTTTGCATATGGATCCGCACGTCTCACGTCTCGTCAGCCCCGTAACACATATTATCAAATTTTCCTTTCAGCTGTGGGCAGGAGTTGACAAATTTCTGGAGATCTTTTGCATATGCTTGCAAAGTTATCCTTGCAGTATATGAGGGAGCAGAAAACTCTGCAGTTTTGCAGTTCAATGACAGTGAACTCCACTCTGATGGACTCCAACTCACCTTAACCCCTGGGTATGCCCTGTACCCTGTGCAAAACTTTTAACTATGTTTATGCCATAGTTAAAAAAAAAGAAACATTGAAAAAATAGTCAAAACAAATAGTCTATGTACAGAAAACCCAGTCCCACTTTATATTAACTGGCCTTAACTACTATGTACTTGCATCAAAAAATAAGTACAATGTATTTGTTGTGTTTATATTGTATTAAAAATAACTTTTTCTAGTATTGAGGTGGGATACGGGTGAGGTTAGGGATGTTTGGTGTGGGTAGGTTTAAGGGTGGGTTAAGGATTAAGGGATGGTTCAACAGTGTAATTATAAATGTAATTACAGAAATTAATTACAGATGTAATTACATGCATGTATTTTTAAAATATAAGTACAATGTAAAAAAAAAAAATTACACAATATGTGCATAGTACCAAATGATTAATTGAAATGTTAAGGCCACTCAATATAAAGAGGGCCTAAAATTTTAAACTATGGTGTTGTTTTAATGTATTTGATCATAATTTTATGACAAAAACAGATGAAAAAAAATCCTGACAAGTTACTCATCCAAGATGTTCATGTCTTTCTTTCTTCAGTCGAAAATAAATTAAGCTTTGTTGAGGAAAACATTCCAGGATTTTTCTACAGTGGACTTTTATGGTAGCCAGTGGATTGAAGATTAAAAACATAGTTTCAATGAAGCTTCAAATGGCTCTACACGATCCCAGCTGAGGAAGAAGGGTCTTATCTAGCGAAACGATTGGTTATTTTCTAAAAAAGTTACAATTTATATACTTTTTAACCTCAAACGCTCCTCTTGTCTAGCTCTTGGTTAACTCCGTTTTTCCCGGTTCATGACAGTTAGGGTATGTTGAAAAATCTCATTTTCTCCTCCAACTTCAAAATCTTCCTAAATAGTCCAACATCGCAATTTTGCCGTTTTTATATAGGGCGTTTGACCTTTGTATATTCACTTTGTAAACACTGGGTCAGTGCTTCTGCAGCGATGTAAGACGATTTTGAAGTTGGAGGAGTAAATGAGATGGGAGATTTTAGACCTACCCTAACTGTCATGAACCGAGAGAAAAAAACAAAAACAAAAAAAAACACACAGGCTGTATCCGAAATCGCCGCCTATACCCACAAATAGTGCACTATTTGAGAGGACAGCCATTTTAAGTGGTGTTCGAAGCCATAGTGGATGTTCTCAATTTAAACTGCATTTTCGAAGTTCAAAATCGGGGGCACCACATAAGTCCCTTTTATGGAGAGAAATCCTGAAATGTTTTCCTCAAAAAACAATTTCTTTACGACTGAAAAAAGAAAGACATGAACCGCTTCGATGACAAGGGGTTTAGCACATTATCTGTAAATGTTTGTTCTAGAAGTAAACTACTCCTTTAAGGTGAATTGGAGCCCATCAGAGTGTAGTTGACCTACTTACTGTTGCATATTCTCTATTTTGTTGTACTATGAAGTTCTTGTTTTTATTTTCCAGTTACCTGTGTACTTTTGTAGTCCTTTGGTATTTTTTTATTTATTGCTTTACAGTATCACAGTGTTGGCAACTCTTACAGATTTTCCTTGAAACATTGCTGTGACACAGAGTCCTCACAGAAGTCCTTATTTTTATATTTGGTTAAATATAAGCTTTGTGCAACACTTCTTTACTTTATGCAAACTTGCCATGTATTAACAATTTTATTAATTTTTTTGCAATGTATTTTTCTCTAATTGTGGTCACAGGTGAAAACTACATCAGAGGGGGAGGACTTTTCTGCTCCCTCATATACTGCAGGGACAACTTTGCAAGCATATGCAAAAGATCTCACGAAATTTGTCGATTCTTGCCCACAGCTGAAGGAAAAATTGGCAATATGCCTAAATAAATGTAGATTTTTGTTTGTGTGTGTTTTACAGTTCTTTTGTATTTTGTATAAGGGGTTGCAAATAATTTTTTTCTGCATTCTGTTCTTGGAAAAGATCTGTTAAAATTGTTAAATAATAAAAATATGTATTTGTTAACCTAAGGTCTTTGGACCTTACATTTAACTATGTAATACAGTTCATTGTTAATAACTTTGAAACACATCTATTGTAGCATTACTAAAATTGTTCAATGTTACACTTACTCGGTAACTACACGTAACAAGAGGGTAACAAGGCATCGCTTTAGATTACAGCCTGCGGATGTTACACCAGAGCCGGCGCCAGGTCACCTCCATCAGGGGGGTATAACAACAATAGTTTTTTTGTTTTTTTTTACTATAGTATTTTTTACAGTTTTTTTTTTACTGTTAAAACCACAATAATTTTTTAAGTGGATAGTTTACAACATGGAGAAACATAATCTAGTCAAGAACAGGAACTTCTTCGACCTGCAGATTGAAACTTTGGCCAGCTTGTGTTATTTAGCAGCTTAAAAAACAGAACAAAGGGAAGTTAGAAAAAATGCAGTTTGCTTGTAGTTCTCTCAGCGGTAAGTAGTATAGGCTAATCTTATGAAAGAACTTGGTGAAAGAAAACGCATGGTAACCTAATAATCACAAACGATTAAGCTGTTATATAAGATTTAATATAAGAAAATACTTTACTAATATTATGGATTTAGAATAAATAGAATATTTTATCACTGCCAGCATATATTTAAATGATGAATATGTGACTTCATATGTTTTGATACCAGTTGCTCTCATAACAATTCTCAGACGGATTTTAAATGCTGCTTTATAAATTGTGTACATGAGTTGAAACTGTGAATCAGTTTTCATTCAATGGAAAATAACATGAAGCTGTCACTGTTAAATACAGTATGTGTCCTCCATTTGTGAAATTTCTCATGATTTTCCTCATTTGTAAGCAAGGGCTAAACGAGTAACTGTAAATTGTTAGTTTTTCTCCTCGTTCCGTTATTCAGCATGTGTTAAGTACTTACATTTTGGCAACAATATTCATGGACAATCAAATTATAGTGGAGGGAGGTGTGAAAGCTTTTCCATATTCAAAAGAGGGTGTGACAATAAGAACTAAAGGCCATCTAAATGTACCCTACACCAGTGTTTTTTTTATTCTATTGAGAGCAGATTGTCTCAGTCTATAGCTGATCTGTGCTCTTAACTGTACCTGTCCATTAAATACATAACTGGCTGTGTGCCTGGCTCGTGTATCTGGCGATCTGCCCTGAATTTTTGATTAAAGCCCTTGAGCTTTAGTGTATGAGCCAGTGTTTGCTCATAACATAATGCATCTTTAAAACTGAAATAAAGGGATTCATGGTAATTCCATAGATCTGGCATCTTTTTGAAACAATTTTAATCAGTATTTACGGATAGACAGAAAGACAAATAGTATACTATTGCAGATTTTTTTGAATAGTTTATTTATCTTTTTTTTTCCAATAGTAGAACTATTCAGTACAACAGCATTGACTGCATTTATCGTAGTATTAAAAATGTAGTCCGTGTCCCAACAACCACACAATATTTTGACCTGGCGTTCACTGAGACGGTCTCGAGGGAATCGATGCGTGGCACAGGGTCAAACAGGCACATATTGCTCTAAGCATCCTGAATTCATAAGCATTCATATGAACCCTCAGCAACAAACAAACAGATGACTCTCTATGGCCACCTCGCTCCAGGTTTAACGGCAGCCATTAATTATTTGACTGCTTAATTTTGGAAGCTTATTTCATTATGCAAGGTTTTAATGGAGGGACTGCACCTCTGACCTGTGCTGAGAAAGTGTGTGTACCCAATGTTTAGGCAGTGATAAATAGCCACTTATCTGCAGTACAACCTTTCGCGGTGATGACTTGGAGCAGAGCAAGAGTTGGACAGTAATTGTGTTCTCATTAAGGGTTTGTCTGTGCAATGTAATTATGGACCTCACTCAGGAAATAATACCAAGTGTTAATAGGTCAATAGACATCAAGTTGTTACTTCAGGTGTGCAGATGAACATTTTTGGAGTTTAGTAGGCAGTCTATTTTTGCAGTGAGCAATTAGAAAGTGCCATATGTGAGACTTTGCAGATTCATCTAAGGGGTAGAGATGTACTTTACTTCATACAATGAGTGTTGAATTTTGGTAATTAAAAAAATACTATATATACAGGTACATCTAAAAAAATATGAATATCTTGAAAAAAGTCAATTTTGTTTCACTCATTTCAGAAAGTGAAACCCATATATTATATAGATTCATTACACATAGTGAAATATTTCAAGCCTTTATTTCTTGAAATTTTGTCATTATGGCTTACAGATAAAGAAAACCCAAAATTTTGTGTCTCAGAAAATTAGAATATTACATAAGATCAATAAAAAAAATAGGATATTTTAAACACAAATGTCAGGCCTCTGAAAAGTATGTTCATCTCTATGCACTCAATACTTGGTTGGGCCTCCTTTTGCATGAATTACTGCATCAATGTGGCGTGGCATGGAGGTAATCAGCCTGTGGCACTGCTCAGGTGTAATGGAAGCCCAGGTTGCTTTGATAGCGGCCTTCAGGTCATCTGCATTGTTGGGTCTGGTGTCTCTCATCTTCCTCTTGACAGTACCCCATGGATTCTCTATGGGGTTCAGGTCAGGCGAGTTTGCTGGTCATTGAACCAGCTTTTGGTACCTTTGGCAGTGTGGGCAGGTGCCAAGTCCTGCTGGAAAATGAAATCAGCATCTCCATAAAGCTTGTCAGCAGAAGGAAGCATGAAATGCTCTAAAATTTCCTGCTAGATGGCTGTGTTGACTGGACTTCAGAAAACACAGTGGACCAAGTGGACACCAGCAGATGACATGGCAGCCCAAATCATCACTGACTGTGGAAACTTCACACTGGACTTCAAGCAACATGGATTCTGTGCCTCTCCACTCTTCCTCCAGACTCTGGGACCTTGATTTCCAAATGAAATGCAAAATTTACTTTCATCTGAAAAGAGGACTTTGGACCACTGAGCAACAGTCCAGTTCTTTTTCTCTTTAGCCCTCTTTAGTAAGATGCTTCTGATGGTGTTTCTGTTTCAGAAGTCAAGATTCAAGATTTTTATTTGTCACACACAATTATACAGAGTATAACCATATAGTATAGTACGCGTTCATTGTGTCTTTTGGCAAAACATTATTTAAAAAGTAAGTATAAGTGTTTTTACTATTTTATCACGTTCACATTTTGTGCTTAGTTATTTTTTTTTTTTTACATTTGAACATGGATTAAACATTGTCAAGTTATCCCCTGGTCTCCCCTACATACTGTATTGTTTCTAAAACAACACACTCTTTCTAACGAGGCTGTCACTGTGATTAGCACAGTTATCTCTGTGTTCTCTGCTCATTAAAGAGAATTCATTGATTTCCCCCCCATGGCTACGATTCATCATCCTCCTTTGTTCCACGTACTGACATTTGCATCTTTGTAATCATGTAAATGTGTCTGTGGATCATGTCTGTGTCATATTGGGCCTCTCAGTGCTCCTTTTCAGGTAGGATTTGTGCGCTTGTTGGCTGTGGAGTTGTGCATTCACAATTGATTCTGTCTTCTTCTGTTGCCCACAGTTGCTTTGATATTTATCACTTCAGATACTGTATTTTAGAATAATTAATATATTATATTTATTAACATTTTTTATTAACTTTTTATATTTTAAGTTTTAATAATTTTGTTACATGCTTTTTTAATTTTATCTTTTTTTTTAAATGCTTACATAGCTTTATTTTTGTTTCAGTTTTAGTGATTTTATTACTTCAACTTATTTTACATCGTTAACAAGGCAACATTCTAATTTTCATTTAATCTAATATTTTTATTTCAGCTTTATTTCAATTACTGAATGAATAGTTTAAAATGGAAAACAGTTTTTCTAAATTGGAATACTATTTCAGATTTGGTGAGCAAATCTCCAGCAGACTTCTTTCGAAAACTATAACTATATAAAAAAAATCCTGATTAATTAAGGAGAGTCGTGGCTTAGCAGTAGTTGCATATCCTCTGATGTGTCAAGCCATGGTGCTAAAGCAGGCAGTATGAGTTCACTCTCAGCTCAGGTCATTTTATGATCCCATTCCCTGTTTCACATCTTCTCTCCACTCTACTATCAGTAGAAGTGGCAGAAGAAATCCCACTCTTGCCATTTGAGTGATGAATTGTGCTATGATCCACACCTGGCTCAGAAACAACTGATCAGCCCACTGTCCAATTACTTTTGGGTTGTGAATAAATGAGTGTAATTCCTACACGGCTCACAGTTTATGAATGTAAATGCAGTCAAATTAAAGCTGGCCACAGGTGCACATTTTCAAATCAAGTGAATCACTGTCCTAACACTGCCGTCGACTATCCAGAACAAGCACATTCACGCTATTTCACTGTTTTCACAGTTTTGTATGGCATAATCTTGTGCTGTTCTGCTAGCATATGGCCGATACGTTAGTTTGCCGCACTTCTCAACCTCACACCTGTAACAGTATAGTAAGGCCTTTTCTCTGTCCTTACAGCTTTGTTCTTGCTCCACTGTATTTACATCATTTGTCTACCACCGTAGTCTCACGCAGAATTGAATCTCATCTCATGAAAGCGAGCGTCTTGGGGAGGGTTTTACACTGGGATTTGTGTCATGTTGTGAACCTCATAATAGATGTTCTTTAATATCCTTTCCTCAATTCTGAAGGAGATAGCGCTCGATTTAACAAGCCCCTGTCTCTGCACTGCCTTATCTGCAGGCAGCAAACATGTATGAATATTGAATTTGCCTCTTTTTGACATCCATTGGATGTAACAAGTCCTCCACGGTCAACTGGCAAATCCTCTTTTTCATGGCCGATACACAACAGGGCCCCGAGCAATCTAGGTGGCTTACTGATATTTTAGTCATTTTTGGAGCTTGCATACGTCGCTTATTGTGTTAAATACCCCTCATTTAGAGAAGGTCAGCACGTCTTTGGTGACAGAAATAGTCCCAGCTGTGTATAGTGAAATATCTGGCAATTCTTATTTTCTTCGGTGTTCTTCCACCACAAAAGTGTGTTACTTTAATGCAATACGAATGAGGCTTTGATATAGTAATTGGTAGTGACCTTTATCTTTACCCCGATAGGTTGTTTTACTAATGGACTTAAGAATGTAAAGCTCCCCTAAGAATAGGTTTCAATAAGCGTTATAAGAAAGGGTATATATGACATGCTGATAAGGAGCCTCGTATCTCATTTATGAGAATATATCATCTCCACAAATACAAGGCTGCAATCTAGTGGCGCCTCCACTCAGGAATAGAGAAGCTGTTAGAACTGTTTACAGACTGTATTTCTGTTCATAAGACAAAGGCAAGCCTGAAAAACCTACTGAGTCACATATATGGTGATATGAATGAACCTAAATAATGGACTCTCTGTATTACCAGGTATACTAATGACATTTTGTAATGGAATGGTGTCCTACTTGGTTTATTTGAGCGGACGGGCTTGAATCAGTGAACTTTTCATATGCAGGAGGTCATGGAATGATATAACACCATTTTCAAGCATCTGTAATCACAGAAATGAGCGGCTCTAAGGCATGGTGTCCCTATGGTCTCTTTAAAAGCCATTTTAAACCAATTAGGGTGTGATGTTAGACTCAAAATGCAGTGGGTGATTACATTTGACCTTAAATATAGTACAGTATGACTGTCCTCTTTATATGTTGTTGTGTGCATTAATGACATCATTTTCAAAATGGCACACGAACGTTGATGATGCATCAAGTAAAATCACAGGAATATGTAGTGCTAATAGTAACACTTTACAATAAAAGTTACATTATTAACATTTGCCATCTTGATGATGAGCATTGCAATAGGCATTATGAAATAAACAATTTAATAAATAGATGCTACAAAATATTAGATTCTACATTTAGTAATACATTTTGTAACAGTTTGATTTTTAAAAATGAATATTTAATGTATAATGAATAAACTTATAAACATATATATTTTTTTATTTTCCTGATTGTTAATAGATTATTATACGGGGGGCTGTTGAATGCTTGAATCTGATTGGTTGACGGACGTTCTAAGGTGTGCAATTATTTTCAGTAGTTCCAAGCAGAGCTCGACCACATTACATCCATATCACTTCACCAAGTAATTTATTTCAAAGGTTCTTACAGTTTACAACAACAAAAGAACCACAAACTGACCAAGTTATTAAATATAGTGCACAACAAGATAGAAATGACACATTATTTCCATGTTTTTGCCACAAAATTGAGGCCTACTCTTTATCGCTCTCCTGCTCTCTCTCCCATCCAAACCCACAGACAATAGTACAGACACACTCTCACACACAGGGAAACACATACGTGCACAAAAACACGTTTTTTGCTCTGGCGATTTTTTTTTTTTTGTTCAGTAAAATAGTTTAGCAACTTAATAGCTACTTGTAATTTCTCACAAGTGATGTAATAATGGCGCTGTTCTTGAAGAAGATGAACTTGTTGAAAACTGTTGAGAGACTCAGGTAATTCACATGCTTTCATCTCTCGCTCTCTCTCATATAACTGCTTTAATAACTACATTAGTTATCAACAGCTCAAGCTTCCGTTGCTTGGCTAAAAATTACATTTTTGGAATTAGCAACGGAGGAGTTGGATAAGATGCGTAAGAAATTAATCCTGCATACAAGAGTGTTTTAAGGACAAAAACCTGGTAAATGTCTTGAAATGCAACATCTGAACAATGTTGTGACTGTAGTATAAGCCTAGTATAACCATAGTAAGCAGAATAATTGACACAGGTCCATTGAATTATTAGAAAAATAATGCACACTAGAAGTTGTGACGCAGCCATGACACGAAATGGATCTACACCTCAGTCATGCAACTTTTTTATAATAATTCAATAGACCAGAGTCAATTATTTGTTGGATAGTGAATATATATATATATATATATATATATATATATATATATATATATATATATATATATATATATATATATATATATATATATATATATATATATTTATATATATATATATATATTTATATATATATAGAGAGAGAGAGAGAGACAGAGAGAGAGAGGGTTGGACTGGACAAAAATGAGACAAAAAACTACACCGTACATCTATAAGACAGGGTTTATCTCCAAATGATCTTTGAGAGTCATTTTCTAGGTTACTTTACATGAAATCATTACAAAAAGAAGCATTTTTGGTCCTGCTTCTAGGAAAATGTCTACTAAATTGTACAATTATATACAAAGGACACAGTAGAAAACAGTCAACATCTTTGGTCTTCGTGAACGTCTATGAAAAACCATCATTACATGAACTCAAATAATGTTTCTTGCTATTGAGCAAATGTATTAACAAAATATACACATTTTCTAGTCCAGGAACTACAGAGTTCAGCTGAGAACAGAAATATGTTTAAACCAGACATTTGAGGTTGTGCTCGAAATGCACTCTCTCACTGTACCGTAGCTGGCCGAGAACATTTGGACAAAAAGACATGGATTAAACAAAGAAAGTCTATGACATGCTTCTCATTTGGCTCTGGAGTCCACAGCGGGAGAAGAATGGAGCTTCTATGGTTGTCTCAAGCACTTACAAGGAAGGCGGTTGAGTGAACTTCCTGAGCCCATCAGAACGGGATGTTCCACTTTAGAGGCATTAGTACTCCGTCCTTTTCAGTTTTAAATAGGTATCATGCTGTGGCCAATCACTGATTTGTAAATGTCAGGTCCGCTGCGCTCAGGTTGTTCAGTATAAAAGCCTTTCATCCTGGTTTTCAGTCCAACCATTTATGGTAATGATAATTTTGGTAAGCGCTTCCCACAGCTGCCGTGCTTATTATTTGCAGTTTGACCGAAGCTTTAGTTTTTTGAGCACTTCAACATTTTTCTCACAGCCCGGGTATTTCTAAAGGCTGCCACTAAAATGTTCACTTGGAGCGTGTATACAAATCGACTTTAAAGGGAATATGGGACGACTCTTGAGCAGCCTTGAGATTTGGCCTGGCCTCCATTTTAGATGCTGGATCGAGATATTAATGCAGTCCCCAGTGTTATGTTTCCTTTAAAAATGTGTCGTAAGACATGTCTACATTTCTACTGGGCTCTTCTTATACTAGTAGGTACTGTACGGTTCATTTGAACATCAAAGCTTTGCATATTGTATTATAAAAACAAAAGATGTGAGTGATTTGATTAAATAGTAATTGAATCACTCTTATGAGGTATGAATGTCTGGAGAAACATCTGTGAAACAAGTTGGCCATTAAATATGCAATGACATATTCAAAAATTCCTTTTGCATAAGATGGCAGTGCTTTAAAGAGAATTATCATGGCCTGAAGCTCATTCAAGTGCTGCCATTTAGCATGTGTGAATTTTATTGTAATGATCTCCATGCTGCTTTTGTTCATATCCAGTGTTGAGATAAACTAAACCCTGAATAATATCTGCTCCAAAACCACCCCAACCTTCAAAGTTAATGGTGAAGTGTGCACTTTTTTTTATGTTAAAATAATTTCTCAATCCCATGTTGGTATGGAAGACAATCAAGACAGTTCTTTTTAAGATTTCCCAAAAAGTGTAAACAAGTTCAAGCATTACTCTGAACATTGTAATCAGCCCAACCAAGGGGTCTGGTTCTAAAAATCATATATTTTGTCTACGACTGCCATTTAAAAATACAGTGCCTTGCGAATGTATTCATACCCCTTCATTTTTTTCACATTTTGTTATGTTGCTGCCTTATGTTAAACTGCTCTAAATTACCCCCACATCAATCTATACTCCATACACCATTCATACCCTTAACTAAATATTTAGCTGAAGTACCTTTACAGCCTCAAGTCAGCGACAAGCTTTGCTCATCAACATTTGACAATTATCTTCCATTTGTCTCCTCACCTCTTCACCTCTCAAGCTCTTTCAGGTTGGATGGGGGCAGATGCACATTTTCAAGTTCCTCCAGAAATATTTGATTGGGTTTAATCCCAGGCCGTGGCTGAGCCACTGAAGGACATTCACAGCATTGTGTATAAGCCTCTCTTGCTGTGTGCTTAGGGTCACTGTCCTGTTGAAAGGTAAACCTTCTGCCCAGTCTGAGGTTCTGAATGCTCTGGACTGGGTTTTCATTAAGGCTATATCAATATTTTGGTGCAATGAGCTTTTTCTTCTATTCTGACGAGTCCCTCAGTCCCTGCTGCTGAAAAACACCCCTATAGCATGAGGCTGCAACCAGCACACTTTACTTTTTGGATGGTACTCTGCAGGTGATGAGCAGAGATGGTTCCCTTCAAGCATGATGCTTAGAATTGAGGTTCGTCTGAGGGTCCTTTTGGTGCTTTTTTGCAAATTCCAAGTGTTTTCTTCTGTCTTCACTGAGGAGAGGATTGAGTTGGGCCACACCGCCATAAAGCCCAGATTGGTGGAGTGTTGCAGTGATGTTTGTCCTTCTGTAGATTTCTCCTATCTCCACATATGATCATGGAGCTCAACTAGAGTGACCGTCAGCTTCTTGGTCACCACTATAACCAAAGCCCTTCTCCATCAATTGCTCAGTTTGGCCAGGAGGCCAGCTCTAAGAAGAATCCTGGTTGTTTCAAACTTTTCCATTAAGGGTAACAGAGACTACATGCTTCTGTGACCCTTCAATGAAGCAGTTTTTTTTCTGAACTCTTCCCCAGATGTGTGGCTTGACGCAAACCTGTTTCTGAGCTCTACAGACTGTTCTTTTGACCTCAGGGCTTGGTTTTTGCCCTGATATGCATTATCAGCTGTTGCTATTAAGACGTGTGTGCCTTTCCAAATCATACCCATTCAATTGAATTTGCTACAGGTTACCTTCACTCATTTTTATGTTTACAGTTTTCATATTTCAGAATAAGTAATTCGATAAAACTTGTTGTAGTGTAAAGCACAAATAAGTAGTGAGAAATATTAATAACATACTATAGGTTTAGTGTTAGTAACTTGAAATAATGCATAATTTATAGTAAAGACATGCAACACATTTAATTATTTTAAACATGAAATTAATGTTTCTGCTTTTGAATTCTCCCTGTAGCCACTAGTGAAGAGTTTGGGATGCTTTTTTTCTTGCAGTGCCATCAGCCAGTCAGCATTATGACTGCATTATTGACTCTAAACTCTGAACATAGTCACATGAAATATGGCAACAAAGTTGTTTTTCGTATGGTGCTGCAAGAGGCCCAAAAAAGACCCTTTACCATAGATGTAATAGATATTGTTTCTGTTGCATGTTTGTTCTGAAATCCAACTGAACTATCAAACATAACAATGCCTCAAAGTCTTTATGCTGTATGTTGTGACATAAGTCGTGGCTGAAGGACATTTTAATTACGGTAAATGGCAGATATTGGCACAGCAGTCGTGCAGCTAATCCTTTGGCAATGACTTTTATTAGGCGCAGGCCACTGTATTAATCCCAGAGAAATGGTTGGAAACTCTTCAGCACACATGAAGTCAGGAGGGGGTCGCAGCATGGCATTGACGTACTTACCTTCTTGTCAGCTAAAAATAAAAACCTGTTAACAAGGCTCGGACTGTGAGCTGGAGGCTCGTTTCTGTCATCCTGGTCAGCAAATTGTAGCTCTGAGATAATTACATAAAAGGAACACCGTGAACATTTTGAGACACTGACTCCAAATTGTCATTCCTAATGTAATAATTGTTGTAGACTTTTTAAAATTGATTGATTTTCTTAAATTATGCATGTTTAAAGAGCTTTTTTTTGTGATTTAAAGTTGTGATAAAATCGTAGCGACAGATCGTCTATATTCTGACAGTGGATTGGTAGTTGATTGGATTGTGCGATGTGAGCACTGAACTCTAAAAAGGAGGCACATTAAATATTTACACTACACCTTTGTCAACTAAAACAGAAAACGTTGTATGTGTTTTGGACAGTCATTTACATGACAACAGCATTTTGGGGGCCTTTGAGATAGAATGTATCATGTGTTCAGTCTATAGGTATGCGCAAGTTTCCAAGTATCTACAACTATTGGCTTTGCATGCAAAATTCTGAGTTTTTAGTAATTTTTCAAGGATGTGTAAATCGTTTTGACAACGTTGTCATCTATTCACAAATATTTCAAAAACGCAAAGAAAAAACCTTTCCTTTGTGTAGTACACTGTTGTTGTGTGAATGTGGATTTAAGTGGACTAAATGATTGGAAAAGTCCTTTATATGTAACCAGAGAAAACTAACATTATGAACTATTTTCTTAATAAAAAAATAAAATATATGCTAAAATGTTCACAATAACATCTATAACATGCATTCAGGAAAGAGATAGGAGGAATTTTAATTTCAGACTGAATCATTAAAACCGGCAATTTTCTTTTTAATCTAAAAAAAGTTACCGCAAACAAACTTTTTTTTTTTTTTTGTGATTACCTTGTTTACCAAAAATGTTTACGGATACAGACAAGCAATTTCAGAACACTGCATGTGGCAAACACAAAACTTGTTTGGTGACGGATATGAGATTGATAGAAGATCTCGCTTGACACACAGTAAGTATCATTCATTAATTAGAAAATGTGTTTGTGCCATCAAATATAGTACATCAGGTGCTGGTGCAACAGTCGCTTGTTGTCCATCATGAAGCTGAATCGAACAGATAGGAAAATAAGTCCACACGACACACACAGTTGCAAGGTTTATTAGAGAATCAGGACTATAAAGGTATGCAGGATTCTACTAGTCTCTGAGCAAACCACAAAACTAGTCCTTTTCTAAATGTAATACTATAGCCAACCTGGCTGCCATGGTTAGTGATACAGTAATATAATTAAAGAAATGGATTTTTAAATGCAAAATCTAGGATATGGATAACTGGGAAGAAGGAAGAAAATAGTTTAAACATAAGTTATTCCTATTACTATGGGTTATATTCATTTTAAATAATAATAATAAAAAATTATTAGGAAGGAAAGCAGCACTTCTGCCTCAGTTAGGGCTGGCACCACTATACCATAGATTATATTCTTTAATATCTCTGCGTATATATGCCAGTCAGCGAGAATGAACACCACATGAATTGTACCTCAGCCTGCACTGTAAACGTCTCCTTCACGAGTTTGTTTGTTTCTCATTTACAGCGAAATTTGGTACGAAGTGGATGGGTGGCCAAGCCCTTCCAACTCAGACATTTACTGGGCACATACACACACGTCGCTGCATGGAACAAGATACAGCTCCAAGAAAATAAGCCGTAATGAGGAGAGGAGAAGAAATCAAGAGAGGAGGAGGAGTTTTGGGTATCTGTGGTGCAGAGTTAAAAGGAGTCCATGGCCTTGAATTCGCTGAGGGCTTGGACGGGGGAGATGTGTTTTTTCTGAGAGCCTCGCCTGACACGGGTCTGGCACTCCTCCGGTTTCTCTCTCTTCACCAGGGGTTTCTTCTCCGGGGCCTTCATGCGCCAGGACACCACCGGGGAATTGACCGCCGCCGTGCCGTACACCTTCTGGTACTTGGTGGAAGCCACGTAGGAGGCCTTGACTGTGAGGACCACGGCATTCATCAAGTTCTTGGCCGCCTGGATGAGGGATGTAGCGCTGTCCAGCTAAAGCAGTGGGGAGGAGAACATTCAAGTAAGTCTGTTGATGATAACTATAGAAGAAAAAAATTAATTTTACGAAGCTACGAGATTACGCCATTTTGGAGAGTATCCACTGAATGTAAACAATGTATGCTGTTCTGCGTCAGCATACGCTGTTTACGTATGTGATACTCTCCAAAATGGCACCAGGGTGACACAGAGGAGACAAATTGTTGAATAAAGTTATTTTTTATTTCTTTGGGCACGAAAAGTAATCTCGTAGCTTTGTAAAATTGCAGCTGAACCGTGTGCTATTTTTTCAGGATTCTTATATAAATAAAAAGTTAAAAAGAATCAAAATATACATTTTGAGTTACAATATACACTATTATTCAAAAGTTTGGGGTCAGTAAATTTTTTTCTTTTGTTTTAAGAAATTCATACTTTTATTCAGCAAGGATGTGTTAAATGTATAAAAAGTGATAGTAAAGACTTCAATTGTTAGAAAAGATTTATTTTTAACTAACTAAATGATTTTTATCTTGTTATTAATCAAAGAAAAAAAAAAATCACAGGTTCCAAAAAAATATTAAGCAGAACAACAGTTATAATAAACACTGATAATAAATCAGCATATTAGAATGATTTCTGAAGGATCATATGACACTGAAGATTGGAGTAATAATGCTAAAATTCAGCTTTGCTTCACAAGAATAAATCACATTTTAAAGTAGATTAAAATAGGAAACCAGTATTAGAAATTGCAATAATGTTTCACAATATCACAATTTTTTTTTCTGTATTTTTGATCAAATAAAACGTCATCATGTATTAAAGAAGAGTGGCTTTATTAAGTGCTGGAAATAGCGGATGATGGACACAGAATGGTAACAAAGCTTGATTGACAGGCGATTGACAGGCGATCTGACCAATCAGAAAGCATATATTATGCGCCGCCGCTGCAATCCGCCCTCTTGCCCGACAGCTACGTCCAGTCTTCATAGAAATACATGTTAAAACCGGGTGAAAAAGATTGAATTGAAACTATTTCAATATATCTAAATATAAATATGTGCGGAGGTTTCGCGTTATATTGTAGGCTCGGAAAATATGTAAATGCGCATGCCCAGTAGCCGCAGCTGTCTTCTAGCCTTAACCACAAATCAGACAGGAAAGTAGATTAACTTCAGTGGATTTAAACTTGAAAAATGGTGTGTTCCGCGGTTGAAATTAAACACTTTCTGATGTTTATTCATGGTTATTTCGTGCATTAAGTAAATATAAAAAGACGATCGGTTCACGTGTTTGAACTGAGGCAATACAGTGATCTGTCACGACATATTGAAGAGCCACAAAAAAGTATTTATTGTTTGAATTTCTTAAAAAATGACTCAATTCAAAAGCTGAGAGTCCGGAGACCTTGTTTCATATCAGCAGTAACCTGCTCTCTCTTCTCTGTCGGTGTTGTCAATTTCTTCTTTACTCTGAGATGTGTTTTTCACTGCGTGAGAACATGGTGTAGTGTGAGAGGGTTTGTCGGTCATGGCAACAGTCACTATTGGTGGTTAATAAAAAATATAACAGCCAAAAGCCTGTGAAAGAGAGTGAAAGACGCTTATGTGCAAAAATAAAAGCCTAACTTTTCTTTAAGCGAAGTTGCTGCTGTTGTTTTTCTTCCTGTGACATCAACCCATGCCTTGCTCTTTCATTGGCTGTAGCTCGTCACGAAAACCTGACACCACGTGATGTCGAGTCGGCCGACCGGTCCAGATATTTGGCATGCTAGATATTTGCTTGCCGTCTGCAAGCCACTTTGATGCATCGTTGTATAGTTCACACACAAAGATTGTGGAGCGCCGATCACCCGCTGATTTTCCCCCGATTACAGCCCGATCTGTCGGCGAGCTCGTTAACTTGCAAATCGGGCTTAAAATCCTGTAGTGTGAACTAGCCTTTAGAGGGAACATTGCTTACGGGTTTAGAACGACGTGAGGGTGAGTAAGCAATGACAGAATTTTCATTTTTGGGTGAACTATCCCTTTAATATATAGCAACAAAACATTAATTTAGCTCAGCAAGCTGATTGTATTGATCTTATATTGGTCACAAGTCTTCACATGATACTTATTCGCAGGTCAGTACTTTGGAGCTTGCGTTGCCGTTTTCCTATATTTATGAATGTATAGAAATCAATGAAACACAAGGGTAGTATGACCGCTCTTTAAAGCATAAACATGACATTTTAAAAAGACAACATTATTGTTTTAGTAAGTCTGGAATCCAACTTCTGAAGTGCTTTAAACAAACGTACTTGATGATTGAATTATAATACGCATGCCCAAAATTGCTTACTCCTGAAACGATGAGTTCTCCTCCCAGGTTCTGAACCTCAGCCTTGACCTTGCTGCAGATGTTGAGCTGGTGGCAATAGAGGGCGATTCTCTGGAGGTACGCCAATAAGTCCTGCTTACAGGCTGAGTCTGGGCACTAAAAGAGATGAGAACACATAGCAGAGACTTGACCTTTACATAGTCACTGTGTAGAGCAAATATGAGGTGAGGAGGGTGAAGCGATGATGACTGAAGATGAAATTAGCTCCTTCTTGAAGGTGACTCAGGGGTTCGTCATTATCACATATTGGCTAAGTAGACTCATTCGTACATCTCCTGCTATCGTCGCAACTATTTATTTTGGTAAAAGGAGCACTGTTCACATAAATTTAAAGCACACCATTAAACAAGCAAAATTAAATGGAAAGCACTTCTCATCCCTGAGGGTTTGAGGAAACATTTTATAATGGACAATAGCCCGTATTACAGTAAATCAAATGTCCTTAATTTCCTTTAAATGTTTTGAAGCCGGTGGGGAGAGATGCATGGACTGCTTGGATGCTTATCTCATAAATATTAATTAGGCCATGACTATGTTGCAGTGTAACCTTCCTGCAGTCACAAACTACTTAATATTCATAAGCCAGGACTTCGGCATAATAGAACTGGTAATGTGTACAGACTTTGCATTGAGATCAGACCAGACTATTTGTAAGCACACAAATCCTAAATTTGTTAGCATATGCCCATCCTCCAAATATATGCATTTAGCATGTCAAAACTGTAATGTGAAGAAATGTAATATCAAATTAATTTGTCAATAAGAAAATGCTTTTCTACATATTAGGTTCATTCTGTGTAGTGCATTTACATGTAAGAGCAGCCCCTGTGCCATTTCTGGCTCCCATTCGAAGCCATAGATGAACATTTTCAATTTAACGTTAAGACTTTTTGGGAAAAATCATTTTTCACATACAGTACCTTGCATGCAAAGACAAGATTACCGCTTTGACACACTTCTAACACAGCGGTTAACTCAGTGACTTTGCATAAAGTAATAAGTCCTGTAAGAAGTTGTTAAATAGTTGGCTACAATGTTTTCTCCCTTAGTATCACATGAACTTTGAGTGAAAAAGACTGATGAGACACATTTAATAACTGTTGAAGCTGCTTTATCTTTGACATGGCTGAGCAGCTGTAACGTCCTTAGCGTTTAGCGATCGAGTGTCTCTCTTCAGGAGGCAACCTCTCGCTGTGCCGGAGGATGGCAAGGGGGAAATGGAGAAATATAGAACCATCTTTTCTCGCCTCCAGGGCCCAGCAGCTTTAGGTCTGCCGTGTCAAGTGCAGCAGTTACAGAAGTTGTAAGAGTGTGTTTCTGGGGAGGGTTGACTGCTGTCATGACCACACACAGCCACGGCAGTCATCTTCGGAAGTGGCTTTGCAACCCAACAAAATTACTTTAAAACAAAAGGTCTTTAAAATATTATTTTGAATATATTAATATCAGCTGAACTGCAGTAGTAGTCATGGTCACATTTTCTTTCCAGTTATGTCCATATTAAGCTGTCATTTTGTGGAACGTAAACAAATTAAGCAGATATTTTCACTGAAATACATACAGTTGTATGTATCTGAAGCATTATGTTCTTCCTTTTAAAGTCTATTTTAATTGTTACATGACTAGTTGCAATTAGCATCGTTTTTGACAACCACAGATGTACAATATTCCACCATTTTACATTTAACTTGTTGTGCACCAAAACATTCAAAGCCTTATACAGTAAATGAAGCATAACCTATGATGACTTTTGTTTCCGAATTGTTTTTGTCTTTTCCAGCACTGAGGAGCAGCTTGATTATTGAACACCCGGTTCTGTTTTACACCGCCCACTCAGAGATTCTTTCTGAAATGAATACAGTCCCTTGATGAGTCCTGAGAACCCCAGATGGCCATTAGATGTAAATACTCTGTTAGTGGGAACAAGGTTCGATAACAGACAAGTCAAGCCACCTGTTCAGACTACCCAACAAACACAATATGTGGCAGTAGAGAGGATGGATTGCTGCTATGGCCGGAACACAATGACCTGAAGGGAAGCGAGGGGTGTTCTGTTTTGGAAAGCAGGAACTGTCTGGCTATCGCCGATGTTCTCGTACACTCGGATTACACTCTGATCAGCAGTGTGATCAGGTTCAACCTCACTCTTTTCCCTTTATCTAAGGGAAAAGAAATATGGCGAGAAAACAACAAAAACAACATGAGGCCTGGCCAGTGGTGACACAGCAGGTTTCAGGCTTCTTGTATCTTTTTGATCAGTCTCCCAGTGTTGATGACAACAAAAGGGTCATTCCTGTGGTGTAGTACCAAAAAAACAGATGTAAAATCCTTTTATAATTGTAATGATTGTTTTTCTGTGCTTTGTTTATCCCTCCAAAAATGTCATTCTGGAAGTGATATTAGGGAAAATAGGTAGTTTTTTTTTTTTTTTTGTAAGGTAAGAGTGAGTAATTAGTTAGTACTGTAGTATAGAGCTGTCCAATAGAGTGCTACAGTGATGACGTAGTTTTGTAGGCCAACCTGGAAGTTAGCATAACCCTCTTTCCCAGTAGGATTTTTCTTATCTCTGCACTCCCATTTAGCCGCTTATTAGCAACTGGCTTCAGCACAATGGATCCAGAAGTATTAAAATGCTAACACATTTCTGGGTTTTGGCCTACAAAAATATGTCATCCATGCAACTCTCTATTGGAGTAGCAGTTAATTAAGGAGGTGGAGTCAGGTGATTTATTGAGCCGTCAGCACTGTAGCAGCAGTAGCAGGCCTTATTGTGTAAAGACCAAGCTTCTCTAAAGATCTCCAACTCTACCTGTGTGACTCCACCGAGCACCGACAACATGCAGCATGATAGTCTAAATCTCCTTTTATATAGTCTCTTAATACTGTCTTGTTCTTGTCAAGCGCTCTTACTATATTCCCGTTGCATACCAAAGATAGAAGTCTAAACCTGTCTGCGCACAAAACAGTTGCACCCCTGGTTACCTGTGATCTCTTGGTAGTCCCTCACCATGGCCTGTCAGTTGGACAGCAACAAAGATTACTTCATACCTGCCTGTACCAAAACTCAACATTTTGCCTTTGACTAAAACCACAAACAGCTCTGCACCTCCTTCAGCCCTCACTACCAAGCTTATTTTCTCACCTAAATGGGCATGGTGGTAGACAGTTTGGCTCATTTCTAACACTCGCCAAATTCACATCCAAGCCTCTGCAGATGATTTGGAACACAAATTATTTCAAAGTCTACTCCTATATGGTCACTTAATTATGAGCAAATAAAACTATGTCTCGGAGAAAAAAATGGCATACTATTTTATGAGAACATGAAAGTGCACTACATACTGTACTAGTAATGAACAAAGACTGTGGATGATATAGTAGCTTCCATCAACACGTGCATACTGACGCACTCATAGGCACATCCTTAGCTTTTCTTTTCTTTACAAGCCGTATAGTTCATTATCCGTTAAAAAGTGTCAGTCAGCAGGTTCTGAAGATGCTGCTCATCTAATAATAAATTCAACACCACATAGGAGCTCATTGTGTTAAAGGCAACCCAGGACTTTGATCTCCCATCTTCACAGAGATGAATAGAGGAGGAGAAATGGGGGAAAAAAGGGTATTCTGACCTGGTCAGCCACGGCACGGGCAAGCTTGTCCATTCTGGATCCGGCCTCTGCGATTTTCTTTGCGGCGTTGATCACATCAGAGGAATTCTTCAGAGGGCCTTTGCCTCTGCAGTAATACAAAAACACAGATTGTTACTCTATTAGCTGATTCCTCAAAACGGGCAAAACGCAAGCTACACAGAAAGCAAGCAATCCCCAACATATGCTAGTAAATCCCCAATCAGAAGAAACTAAAGAAACATAAGCAGCTACACTCTCAGAAAAAAATGAGGTATACCACTTTCAAAAGATACACATTTGTACCTAATTTACCGCTAAATTGTGCATATTAGTACCCCTTCAAGTTGATACTAGAGCCTTCTGCTTTATATTATGTGTCTGATGTTTCCAGCATTCTTATTGTTGACGTGGATGGATGTACCTGGTGAAGTCAGTCATCTCCATCATGATCATACACATCTGCTTGGCTAGAACGATGATGTCGTTTCCGTTGTCGTCCCACTTGGCGACCTCTGCATCCAGCTTACTCTTTTCCTGCCTGAAACTCTCCACCTGTTCGGCAATCTTAGCCTTCTCTTCCTGAGGCAGCTGAGCCATGATAGCCTATTAGGGGGTAGTGGTATGACACAAGTTAAAGATCAGTTAGACATGTTGCAATAGTTTCTTCGCAACACATGCCCTTGTTTCTGGTTAAAAGTTTGAAAAGAAAGTACCCTCCATTTAGGCTGACTTTGTTTAACCCCACTGAAATGCCTATGTATAAGGTTTTGAAACTTAACACTTAATCATAAGACCTTCTGGAACCCCATGGCATCTCATGCTCATAAAGAGAAAATCCATCCTCTTTTCTTTCCCCCTCTCTTTGTCAAGCAATAAATTCTCACTCCGTAGCGATTCTGAGCCAGTCCAAAAGGGCATTAATCTCTTTGCAAGGTCACAGGCACCGTTAAGGTGCAGTATTATTTGTGAGATAAATGTATAATTACCTCACTTCTTACACCGGTCAATGAATTATGCATTTGTTCAACATTCTGTCCGAGCGGACGGACCGGGCCAAATCAGGGGACTCTGGATGCCATTAAGTGCGTGATTGCTGAGGAAGATGGGTTTACAAAAGTATGTGCCGTACAAGTCAGAACTTGTAGTTTGACAAGTCAGAGATGATTTTTTTCCCTGCAGTTTTGCCTGAATTTAGTGGAGATATGCTGTCATAGCCAAAGGATGTCATAACATAAGAGCTAATTAAGAGCCAGCTGCTCATTTACGATTTGTAGCTTTTTGCTTGTTTATTTAACAAGCAATTACACACTAAAAAGAAAAGAAGTCCTCGGAGAAAATGTGATTAAAAGATGAAAATTATTTCATTTTCAGATTGCATGCTTTCCTGGGCATTTTAAATGGAGGGCTGATGCAATGGTGGCTGTCCGAAAAAAATACAAGGATAATCACTTTTTTGTTGCATAAATGCAGGGCTCCAGACAAAAAAAATCGAGTAAGGAGCCATTGGCTCCTATAAAAGAAAAACTTAGGCGCCAAATTATTTTTTTAGGTGCCACAGAATAAAAGTGGTTTATTTTATTATTATCATTATATTTTTCCCCCCTATTTTAACATTTCAATCATTTTGTCATGTGTTTATGTCTTATCTTTTCTAGGCTTTATCAGCATTTTAATCCATCTTGTAGATGATCAGGTCGACCGGGGGACTAAGGTTTACTTAAAGTGTGAATTAAATGTCTTTTACAACTTGAAATATACAGTCACAAAGAATTGTTCGTTACAAAGAATCTGTACCAATATCATGGACCATAAGCATCACTTGGCAACTGAGTGCAGTGCATCCTATAAATGTTGTCACGTCTTTCACACATTCAGTCTGTTTTTCTTCATTAGTAAAATGCAATTTTATAGGAGGAGTTGAATCATGTACAACAGAATAAGAAAAAATATTAATATGCAACAGCGCATAAATATAGCAAAACGCTCCTCTTTATAGTTCTTTTTCTAGCTGACTGATGAGTTTATGGACACTGAGTGGTTATTCTGAGGTAAATGTATTACAATGCAATGTCTACAAGCTTTATACATTTCCTCAGTTTGAAACACTGAATGAGCTTTTACATAAAACATTTCAGTAAGTTGTACTATGCTTTCTTATTGCCTACCTTTTGATCATGTTCATTTCATACTATAGTAGTAAATCGAAATATATAATGGGTTCACTTGCTGCTTTAACTGAGGTGCTAAAGAGATCGCGCCTGCGCATTAAGTGCGATACTCTCCGCTCGCGCGATCCGGACGCATACACGGACCGTGTGGACGCGGGGTACTGGTGTTTATATTACCGAAAGTGTGCGCTTGTGGTCCGCATTAAAGAGCACCCAAACCGCATCATTTGAATTTCGTAGCATTTTAAAGCTGATACTTTGTTTATTAAAAAGTA
This sequence comes from Barbus barbus, assembly GCF_936440315.1. Taxonomy (NCBI): domain Eukaryota; kingdom Metazoa; phylum Chordata; class Actinopteri; order Cypriniformes; family Cyprinidae; genus Barbus; species Barbus barbus. Next base: position 8,444,134 of record NC_136736.1, on the reverse strand, counting down.
AGACAGCACAAAGCTTTTTGCGATTACTGGATGGCAAGTGCGCTTCAAATAACAGGAAGTCCATGCATTAACAGAACACAGCATATAGACTAAGATCTCGATAAGAAGAAGCCATATTAGTAATGATTATAAATGAGAATTGTTGACGATATTGCCAGTATCCACAGAGCTGACAGCTTTACCTGTTCAAGTTGTGCACGAAATAGACACGGCTTTTCTACACTTGCACTTTGGGGCTGTTTACACCTGGTCACTTCATGCATTTTTTCCTGATCGGATAGCTATCTGATCCTGAAAAGACCAGGTGTAAATGCCGTCCGAAACGCATTCGAGACGGATATAAATCCAATCGCTCGAACCACTTCAGGAGGTGGTCTGGGCGAAATCGGACAAGTGTAAATGCATCTGGTTGTTGAAACCACATATGGTAATTTTACTCCTCCCATAATATTAAAATAATAGACATGTGAGTGTTTTATAGGCTATATGGCATGTTATAGTCAGATATGACAGCGCAATGCAACAAGCATCACCGCGGATGAGTAGCGGAGTATTTCTTCAGCAAGCGACGCGCAAACTGAATGAACCTGAAAGTAAGTCGCAGACGCTCAACACACAATGTTCTTCATTAAAAGTAGCGAGACTAGCCTATCTTTCCAGTGCTGATGCCGCGCGCTCTCTTGTTGCGGTCTCTGATATTGAAATTAGCTGATAATTAATAAAATTATCCATTGCTTTCATTGACGTGAACTCCGTTATATTTGCATATGAAGCGACAATTGAAGAACGGATTTATATCCTTTTTGCGAAGACACATTTATGTGGCCAAGTGTAAATGGGGAAACGTTTTAACAAATCATATAGATATCCGATCAGAGAAAATGCATGAAGTGACCAGGTGTAAACAGGCCCTTTCAGGTCTCTCTCACTGCGTTCAGCAGACTGTGTGCGGCAGAGACGAGGACTGTTTGAAACTCTTTTCCAGTAAAACTTTGATGCGCATCGTCTTATGTAAGTTTAATACGTGAACATAACAAAAGATGTGAGCGCAAAACAATCGGGAAAAAAGTCCTTTCATGCAAATGATATATAGTCGCCAGTGGCGACCTCAGCAAAAACTTCACTGGCAAATTAATATTTTTGGTCGCAAATGCGACCATTTTAGTCGCAGTTTGGAGCCCTGAAATGTATCCTTCACTGCCTTTAATATCACATGTAACTGTGTGATGGCATCTGAAAAAGAGGTTGAAGCGATTATATTGTAAACAAATGCTTGTTTAATTATGATTAAAGCTCATTTAAAGTTCATTTTTGAAATTTAAGGTTGTCTCTTTTTTGCTCAGAAGTGATTACCACACTGTTCTACCATCTGTGCATCCAATCAGAAACACAACCATCCCAAGAGCCAATCAGCTCTTTGCACACTTTGAAGAGGCCAATCAGCAATAATGAGCTGCTACATGTTTAATATCAACTCCTCTGGTCCTAAAAAATGGATGTGATGCATGGAAAGAAGGTAAATAGAAGGGAGAGAGCCTATTTCCTGCTCTTGCCTTGCTCAGAATTCACTTATCCCAAATCTCTCTGGCTCCTAACCGATAACAAGACAGGGTGCAGGCAGCTTAATGCTCCAACAAATCCTTCCCTATACGCACCGGTGCCGATTCATTCAACACACTCATATTGTGTGCTGAACGTCTGCGTGTGTATGTGAGTGCGCTTCTGAATTAGAAATCCCTCAGAAAAGCTTTTTAATTTTTCTCATTTGAAATAAAGTGGCTTAGATACCGGAGTTCAATTTTATGGCTGACCTATCAGCACTGTTATCCTATCATGGAGCTAAGAGATAGAGCAGTGTCTCTATGCGCCTGTCAGAAAGTGTGAGTCAGTGAACAAATAGCTGCTCTTATTTCTCTCTTATGAGAACTCAAAATCCATAAAACTTAGTCACAGACTATATCAATATAACAGTAGTGACACGCATATTTGATTTGGAAAAACACATTCACTCATTCAACATTAACATTCAACATCCACGCACAAGATGCCACTTGAACTCCACTGAATTGAGTGTACTACTGAGCAGAATGTTTTTCCACGGTCATTTTTAAGTCAATTTGTTGCTGTTCTTAAGAAATGACCCTGTTTTTCTTCTATGCAGCAGCATTTCTTTTAGCCCAGTCTTCTATTTCTATACAAATGATCATTTCCTCTCATTCATGGAAGATAATTTCTTCTCAAGAGTAATTGGTATCAAACAGGGTTATGGTGTGTATTTGTGTATGAAAGTCAGCAGTACTCCACAGCTACATACTGGTATCCTTGTAATGTCTCATAAGCAGCCCACTGTGCACTATTCACACATACACTAATATAGATTAAGCCTCGAACCCCAGTGAGCTTTGCAGTCAAACGCCGGCTGACACAGGCACACTAAGGGGGTGACACTGCCAGAAGTCTCATTTGCAGTCATATTTTAACTACTACAGTCTCTGCAGAGAGTTTTACGAAACCAGGACCAAAATGATTCTTGTATGAAGAATTTTCTGCTGGAAATAGGAGCATGCTCCCCTGCTATGTTAAATATTGAAGCTTCCATATCTAGGCTTTGTTTCAAAACCTACATTCCAAAATGGAAATTTATGGAGACCGAACATTCAACATAGGCAGTAACTTGATTGTGAGCAACTTGTTGTGCAATATAGACTCGAATACCAATTTATTTATACAAAATTAGCCGTTAGCATGTTGCTAATCTAAAAAGTCAGGTTAAAAATGCTTATTAGGTCAAGCTAAAATTTTTATTAGGCTTCTTTTCTACCTTGCTGTATTGAAGCCTTTGTCCACCATCTTGGATGTGTATTATAGGATTACCACTTTCTTATTGAACATACACCTTTATACCTAAAGGGTCCATACTGGTCCCTTAAAAGTACATATTAGTACCTACTAGGTACCGCCCCAGTGACAGCTTTTGTACCTTTTTTTTTTTGTTGAGTGTATTATGCTTTAAAATGTCCTTACATTGTCAGGTTTTATTACAACCTATTGAACTTACTGTTACAGTCTATGCTGAGAGTTTATATTTAACTGGGACCACGCATGTTGATATATGGAGGACTTGAGCATACACGTCTGCTCCCCTGCTATGTTAAATAATATTGAAAAAAAATAAATAAATAGAGCTGTTAGATGCCATGTGACAGAACTGATGTAAAGTGTAATCATCACAGGATGTATATTTTATACTCTGTAACAGCAGTGTTGAGGAAGAAAATCTACAAAAAAACATTCACACCATCATTTGCAGCAGAGGCTAAATGATGTTTCATTGTCGAAAAAGTGAGAGACACGTTGTGTGCATGCACTTGAGTGACTGGCCCTCTTGTTATTCTAAGACTAGATGTAATTTTACAGCAGACACGCTCAGTGGAGTGATAAGTGTTTTGTATTTTGGAAATGACAGCAGGAACAGGAGATGTTGTTCATGTGTCACGTTGGAGTCACTCACCCTTGCGCTCTGTCCAGCAATCAGTTGGTCATCTTCTGTCTGGACACTGGTGCGGCTACGGGCGTCATAGTCTTCTTGCTCAAAGTCAGAGTCATCTTCCAACTCTTCTGGAGTCTGACCAAAAATGAAAAAGACCATTCTTGTCACCACATCATACCTTTGTGGTGTTTTCTTGAAAAATAAATACTTGATCAAATAAAAAGTGTTGTTTACTTATATGCTGGAAAAGAGCAATCAATAGGTTATTTAATCACATTTTGCTCACATGGGGTTTGGGATGACAGAGTAAGTACAGTGAATGATTCATTTTAAGCTTAATCTCCTAAATTTCATTTTTACTTTCACTTTCAGTTTCAAAACTGGTCTGGAGAGACATTAATTTGTGGGTTTAATTCGTCAACAACACTTTTGCCTTGTTTAAACTTTATATTTGAAATGTACTCTACTAGAGTGCCGATGTCCTTTGTCCTAGTTCTCCAGAATGCTGACAATTTAGGACAACATTCGACAGCCGTCACAAGCAGCTGTGTGTTGCCAAACAACGGGGGCTAAGGACCTCTGATCCAACATAAAGATATGTCAACCATTAAACAAGTCCAAATCTCAATAAATAATTAATTCGTCCCACAGTTTGAGTTAAAAGTGACTTGCATCATTGTTCTTCAATTCCCTTTTGGCTTTCTTGTGAGTAATATAAAAAGAAGTTCCCTCTTAAAGTGGGATCAAACAATATGTGAAGGGGGAAAGGCCTCTAGGTTTTTCGGGGTTTAGATGTGATCTGTTTCTTGTATTCTGCCTACCAGTATTTTCAACATTAGTCCCACTAACTGACTAATGAGCAAATTGAAGACGAAGAAAAGACAACGTATCTTGTCACCACCGTTTCATCTGCTCTGAGCAGCAGTGGCATTAACTATCGATTGAGATATACTATTGATTCAATCAGCTAAGTAACTTATCGCAAACTGGCAAAGTCTTCTTGTGTGTTTTAATGATGATCCCAGTGGATAGAGACTACATTTGGACACAAGCCCATCTTGGTTTGATTAGCACGATACAATCCTTGACAAATAACTGGTATTTTCATTTCTCTTCTACTCTGGGAGCTGTACTATTTTCAAACCTTAAAAGCAGCCGCCAGCACATGGCGACTGCAATGGCTTTTATATATTGTGATTAATTTTTGGGGTGGGAGATGATTCGGAGAATCAATAAACAAGTAAAAATGAGCAGGATCTCTATTTACAATTATCACTCTTTTCCAAACCATCTCCAAGCTCAGCTTGACGTTATTTACTGATAACACACTGTTCAATATTTCTTGAGGTTCCCATGGAGGAAGTATGCATCTCAGAAAATGTCCTTTTGCAACAAAAAGACAAGTATTTGTAAGTCATATTGAACCAGAAACATTCACAGTCTTGGTAAGTAGTACTTTAATAATACTAATAGATAATACTTTAATAATTTGCTTTAGTTTTATTACAGTAACAATATAAAAGCCAAATAGTTACTTTTGGATAATTTCACTCTCACTTCTTTTTTTACAGAGTATAAATTGATCTTCTTATTGGATCATCATATGACCTCTCAGTTGAGATCCCTGGCTCTGTATGACAAGGTCATAACCCACAACAATATTTTAAAATGAAATGTGCTCAGTGTGCTGTTTTGTTATTTATCACACAACCCACTGGGGCAATAAGAACAGTAAAAGCCCCACATGTGAATAGCAAGGACCTCGTGTGGTTTTCTAACTTGTACGATACTCACTCTTATCATAAGGACTGCTTTCCTGATGTCACGCACTCCGTCGTAAACGAGGCGAGAGGCGTCAATGAACTCATTCTCTTCGAATGACTGTGGGGGGCTGGTGCTAAGAGCCTCGATGGCAACCTCAACCTGCTCTGCAAAGCGTGGCATCACTAGTGAAAAAGAAGGATGTAGAGGATCGAGTTGAGTGAGAGGCTGAGAGAAAGCGAAAACAGAAAGACAGATACACAGAAAAAACATTTTCAAAAATGGATTACATACATCCCTCAAAAGCCAGCCTTCCCCTCAGGTGCCAAACATATCAGAGTAAAGACATGGTGAGAGGTGAGAAAAAATGGGAATATGTGATCTTAAGAAGCTAAGTGTCGAAATTCAGGCAGGCAAATCTATTTCTGCCGTCTCTTCCCTGTCAGTCAGGCCCGAGGACATCAGCAGGAGAGGAAGATGAGAAAATGTCACCCTGAAAATATGTGGAAGGGGTACCCTACGTTTGCCAATTAACCACTTCACCTTGCTGGGAACACATGACCATCAGTGAGCCGAGACATTGCGACTCTATAAAAGGTCACAGTGATACCACATCACCCTAAGCGGGCAGACAAAAAATAAAAATAAAAAGATATCATTGTCTTGCTCTCTACTTTACCCTCCTTCAATTCACCCTTCATCTTGTTCCTCAGTAATGGGCACTAAATGCTGGCTGCAGTAAGGAATTGTTTGACGAAGACAAGAGCCGAGTACGAACAATGTTGGCAGACATTGATTGAGTGCAGCTGGAGAGTTGGGAAAGGTTTACTAATGTGACAGTTTGATCTGTTTTTATGATGAGCCGTATTTCAGCGTTTACACTAAACAAATGTGTTTGGACCACTTACCCATGGTGTAACCATTTTGACAAAATACTTACGGCTAATGCTGGATTGTGACAGTGAATGAAGACTTTTAAGTAAATGTAATTTCTGTGAAATGTCAATATAAAATGCTAATAGCATTTTAGATGGCTCTGGCTACCTTTTGATTAATCCTAAGCTTTAAACCTTGATGACTCAAGAGTAAATAATAGAGTTGATGATTTTATGTCTCCAGTTGGATTGTACTAAACAAGTATACGTTCCGTTGTGCTCCGCAGTATGCCGATTCTCGCTCAACTTCTGGACCTGACACTGAATGACCTGCCTGCATACTCGGTGAGGAAAGGGGTAATATCCAAGGTGAAGGAAAAATCTTGCGTTTCCGTGGCAATGTCACTGGTGGAGAGAGACACTATAGTAATCTAACCCTGACATCAAGTCACAGTCACATCAACGCCCGGGACCACTTGGTGGATGATGAAAAAAAGATGGGCACAGTAAAAAGCCTCGTATTAAACCCTTGAGCAAGCTCCAAAGTGATGCTCTTAAAATATTCAACAAATGTATCAAGGAGGGGAAGGTCTCTAGATTTTTAAAAGCCAGGAACTAGGATATTATTATCCAAGATACACTTCTCCGTGGGAACGGTGGGTCTTGTGAGGACACCCCTGTGACAGGAACATTCTAGAGTGTTGTCTTCAGCCATCTAACCAAATCAAAGCCCAGAGAGCCATTCACCATATTAGCGGATGCAGATCTCCAGGAAAAGACCGGTCTCGTAATTTTTCATGATGGTTTTGATAACAGGCATTTGTCTTGAGTTTGACTTTAAAAGGAGACCAGTATGGGGGTCCTCTCTGACAGCCATTTTGCCTATTTGCCTTCTTAAATGGACAAGTTCAGATCTGAATTTCAAATGAACACATAAGAAATACAAAATTATGCAAAACATTCAAAAAGGTGCGGTAAAGGCTCTTTATTTGATTTGCTTTCTTCTTTCTAACCCCATCTTGCTTTAACACATATTTAATTCATTTTAATCCACTTATTGGAGAGGCGGAAAATGAGCTTTGGGGAATTTTGCTGTGACTTTTAAATAGAAATATTTAAATGTTCTTCAAGCCATTAATGAGTAAAGTTGCTGCTAGTGAGGAGCAAATTTAACTCAGACCAGTGAGAAATGATGAAAGGGGCTAATAAAAACCATGTTGGAAGGGATTATTTTGTTAAAGTGTTTAACTCCAGATAAAGCAAGCAGTTGTTTTATGAGCCTTCAAATGGTGTTTTTGGGAAATCATTTTGAGATATTGCACAATGTTGAGGTGAATTACATAAAAAAATGCTCAAACTGGCTTTTTCTGTTTGAGAGGCTGAGGTTAGACCAGCCTAATGGGCTCAAAAAGAAATACTTGAAAACGCAATGAGACATTCCTAATGTTAATAGGTCTTACAAAACACTCCAAGTAATTCAAAATGAAGAACAAATTCCTTCGACAACAGTGAGGTCACTTGTACTGGTTTCACTTACATTTTGGTCCTTCGGATGTAGAATTAGTTAGCACTGCCCTTTCTTCAGGATCTGCATTTCTTTCTTCCGTTTTCTTTTTCAAAAACAAACACATTGTAGTAGGCAGGCACTGACTAATCCTATTATCCTTGTAATTTTTGCATGCACTGTCTCCTGCGTCTCACCGTGCAGACTCTTGGGTTGTGACATGCTGAGGAAAGATTTTGTGGGGTCATTTGGCTGAATGAAATCATTGCTGTTTTTACCTGAGCAAACATGGCCTTCAACCTGTCAGTGAAACACTATATTTGCCATAAAAATCATGTGTGAGTCTGTGTGTGTGTTAGACGGAGGGCAGTGATTAGGTGGCCATATTTCATCTCTGCATGGTCACTCTTTGGCATGAGCCCTACTCACTCTGCCATACTCCATGACAGTATTGCTACTGCTGCCTTCTACTTGGCACTATTGCATCAGCCATATTTCTCATTTTTAATCTACTGGGGGCCTGAGCATAACCTTAATGATAGGGTAGTTTTTCCTACATGAAGATTACTTTGGATCGGGAAGAGGGTGGAAAGGATAAAGAGAGAGGGGAAAGTCATCACAGCTTTGCTATTAGACTATTGATTTTCAAGCTCAAGGACACGATTCGAGATTCGTGAGCACTGTGTGCTGAAGGTCCTTTAGTGGTGTATCTTTAGAGCTTCAGACCAGCTGGACTTTTGTTATATTTACACTGCTCTCGAAAAAAAAAAAAAAGTTTAGTATGTTCTAAATAGGCTAAATGATATCCATCTCCCAATAAGGAACTGAACCAAAAAGTTTTATTGATAGAAACCTGTCAGAGACTTTTGAGGAAATGGAACTGCTAGTTTTTACTAACTTTTAAAAGTGATAGCCTGACCTTGTGTTGTGAGGGATTGAAATTAAGAAAAACATATATATGTCGTGACATAAAACTATAGACCAGTACCTGCTGATTTACTCCAGTTGCCCACTGGAACACTACGCCTGTGTATTTTTTCCATTATTCAACTGATATAGCCACTTAGTTGAGTGGCAAACATCTTAAAGGTGTCTTATGATGCGATTTCAAGTTTTCCTTTCTCTTTGGAGTGTTACAAGCTGTTTGTGCATAGATAAGATCCCTTAAATTGCAGAGACTAAAGTCTGAAACCCAAAGAGATATTCTTTAGAAAAGTTAAGACTCGTCCACACCCCCTAAAACGGCTCATTCAAATACGTCCCCACATGTCTACGTCACGATGTGGAAATATTTGCGTAATGCTGCCCAAATGTGCACGCGAGGAGAGAAGGCGTGGTTTCAGTAACCGCAGTTGTGCTGATGCAGCCATGTCAGGGAGACGCTGTGTGTTTCTATGCGAAAGCAAAAGCACTTTATTTGACCTTCCGAAAGTAGATGCAATTAGGAATCATTGGTTAAGATGTTAAGATGTGTTTACAACACAAAAAGCACAACCCAAATGTTCGAATTTGTGCAACGCATTTTATGGACGTCAGTTTCGTGAACCTAGTAGAGTACAAGGCTGGCTATGCACGAAGTCTATTTAAAAACAAAAAAGGTAAATTCTGACTTTGCTATGACAATCTGGCACTTCTGAATCAGCGACTGTAAGTATGTTTTGTTATTAGTTCAAGTATGTGCTATTTACAGTTCAAATGCAGAGCTTTGTGCGTAACGTGTCGTGTGTGTGTGTGTGAGGGGAACAGGATCAAATCACAGCGGAGTGTACAGCCCGTCAGAAATTGCCTTATCCGCGGCTTGTGTACTGCAAATACATACGAGCATCATCACTGTGTCTGTCACGTGACTCTGTTCCCGTTTCGGGCTTGAACTGATAAAACTAACAGGAAAGCTGAAGCTTGCGACTATAGTAAGGGGCGTTACATTTCCAACGTGTGCTTGTGGTGTTCGGCCAATCACAATGCACTGGGTCAGTTGGCCAATCAGAATAGACTGCACTTGTTGGAAGGAGGGGCTTTGTAGAAAACGACGTGTTTGAGAGAGGCAGGGCATAGAGGAACTACAATAATGTACAGTATTAAAAATAATGTGTTTTTTGAACATTAAAGCATGTCAACATATTCTGTTACACAAAATACACAAAACAATGATCTTTAAAATGGCATCATATGACCTCTTTAACTAAATGGAAAACATGTTCAGATGCTATTCACTTCTAATATGCTAATTCGCTAAGCCCCCACCCCAATGCTACGGCTTGCCTAAACCTGCAAACTTTCAAAAATTCATTGACATTTTGCATGCCAAGTATTGTGCAATAATGACATAATCAGTGCTGCTTTATGGTTCAATTCCATTGATGCGGTGGCACCATGGCTGTCACTTAAATTCACGGGGCATGAGACTAAATTTTTATGGGTGGCCCTCCCTTCCCTGGGCCTAATGAGCAGGCTATATGACAGAGGAACCCAGTGGGTCCCTCTCATCAAAGGGCCTGGAACAAATTCCCCAGTTGTCCCTTTCCCTGATGGGAGCCCTGGGTGGCACCAACATCCCAACACCAAGACAGAAACAGAGAAAAAGTGAAATCAAATGAAAAGTACCACCTCATCAAACTGAATACAGACTAGATGAGAGCCAGTCTGGGCGTCCAGCCCTTTCAAAATTCAATTATCACTCTCAATTAAGCATGCAGATATTTCTCTTGGTTTTGCTGAAGCAACTAGCAGAACAGTTTCTCATTCAAGCTGAGCGAGCATTAACTGTTTAACTTGTGATTTCTGAGTGTGCTGTCTTTATATATAAAAAAGACAAAGGTAGGTGGTTTATTTTCAATTGACTGAAGGCAGTAATGAAATGCTAGTTGTTGGATCTCATTAAGTCTCTAATAGGCCCTTATCAAGAGTCAGATGAAACACAGGGTGAATTAAATTAAATGTTTCATACTTTTCAGTGGATAAGTGGCTTGAAGTACATGTGGCTCATTGTGCAGAAGTGTAACACAGATGGTGGTATCAACTCTCCAGTTATCCATACCCACCAACGTGGATTATTAGAAGAAAGTTAAATTCAAGATTTGAATGATACGATACACAAAAAAGAGAGCATTCACTAAGAATGAATTGCACCAATTGACAGTGCAATAATAATTATGCAAATCAGGATATAATGCAAACACGCCGCCAACACAATCTGATCTGAATGTGGCTCAATTTCTGACCGTCTGATTGCTGGATAAGGTCTAATCACAAGAGCACTCATTATCACATCACATCAGTTAATTTAGTTCAGGGAAATCTAAATGCTTCATTTAAATATTCTAGTGATGTGAAGGAACAAAAACAACTTTGAGAGTGTAAGATGATGAGAAGAACTAGGGAAGATCAATTTGGACACATTACGAATCCATTTATACTTTCAGTTGGTCAGACGTCACTACTCATTGTCGTCAACTATTCATTGTTTTTTTTTGTGCTTACCTGTCAAACTACAGTAGTCAGCATTTGAAGTGGATCAAAATAGTTCATTAAAGTTGTCCTAAAACGAGAACACATTTTGGTTTTAGGACAACTTTGATCAAAGGTTTTGATCCACTTCAAATGTTGACTACTGTAGATGTAATAATATGATTAAAGCGGTAATTTTATAATAACAAAAATATTGCAGTATCAACCCTGAAAGCAGGACTGCTATTTTCTTCCTCTCATATTCCGCTCGCTCTTCTAAACAAAGCCGGCTGTCAAAATAGTCTAATGTAATGTTTTAGACACAACAAGGGAGGCAGGACAAAGTGCCGCTGCCAGAATAATATTTTGAGTGCTCATTTTCCAGCCACCCTCCATTTGTTGATTCCGGACAATTGTAGAAGTGCATTTAGATGGAACAACTACATCAAAAAGTGTCAGGTAAGATGTTTCCCACACATTAACACCTAAGATAGCAGGCTGTTTTGCTTCCTGTCAGATATTGTGTCTTGAAAGCACTGGGAAGGCTATGCACAAATCTCTGCATTACTTGGTATGTTTTGGCCCTCGGCCTTGTCTGTCAGTGTCTAAATTGCTGCCTCCTGAAAGCTGGCACTAGACTGTCAAAGGTGGAGGGGTTGGGGGAAAACAGATGAAAAATGAATGAGCAAAGGATGAGTGCCAGAGGAGGGATCAGGTGGTCTCTCCGGCCTCACCATCTTTGCTCGTCTGTCTACCCCTCTCTCATCTAACTTCCTTCTTCCAAGAGCTTCCTGGTCTCCTCTGTCCATCTGTCCCCATCTCTACCATAAATTCATGCCTTAGTGAGCATGAGACAAGATCAGGACCCAGGTGCTTGAGTGATCTTAGTTCTCACCAGTCTCAGAGAGGAGCTTGATGGACTCGAGAACACGCTCAGTGTAGACACCAGGTTCATAGTTCTCCATCTCAGCATTAATAATGTGAACCACACGAGCGGCTCGGCCCCGGATCGCCCCTGCTGTCCTGTCCAGCGTGTCCACATCCCCCTCCTGCAGGGCGATCACACACTTATTCACATCCTCCAGAATGTGGTTCTCTGAGGAGAGATGAAATAAAAAGAGGATACAAATTCAAGCATTACTGTTGTCCAATAAATATAGTCATGCTCTAACCGCTCCAACATTCTTCTAGAACTACTTGCAAGACAACAGACCAACAGCTTTCAAAATGCACCTCTGGGTGGACCTAAAGATTTGTTGTTATTTGTCTCTTATTCTGATAAGATCCTTCTTTAAGTAGCTTAGAAAAAAATAAGCTTTGTTTATCTTCTCATTTCTTTCTGGGAACAGGTCAAAAGTGCACTGCCTTAACTGATCTATAAGCTGATCTGTTTATATTTGGGTAAAGCAGTGCAGGTGAAGAACAATACATTTTCTTGTATGAAGGCTTTTAAATAAAAACACAACACATTTGAAATTAGGCTCGGCTAAACCATAAAATAAATGAATAAATAAATAAATACGTTATTTTTTAAGAGACTCAAGAAAAACCTTGGCTATTCAGATGTTCTGATACAGCACATCTACTTTACACTTTAATTTCCTATTTCTTATCAAAGTATTGATGATTCCTCTGCTTTTTTAAGACACTCTGTTTACAACTTCCCTGAAGAATTTACATACAATTGATTTATTTATTTATTTTTGCAAGCAGAACAAAATCAATTATATATGAATTTTACAAGAGCATATGCAGGGCTCAACAATAAGCATTGCCCAAGGCCAGTGTGAGAGCATTTCAGGCCAGCTGATAGATCTGTCACATGCCATATTGGCCCAGTGCTGCATTGTAAATACATACTGCATTGACTGATCATATATAACATTTTTGTCACTAAACTAAAGGTATGAAGGTGCCTAATATACTCTATCTAGAGCTATTGTAAACAGGTCCAGCTCCAGTTCTAGATGTAACGTGGGCCATAAAACTCTAAAGGTGTACTATAAAAGTAAAGTGTAATAAAAAAAAAAAATATGGTTGTTGAAAAAATAAAAATGCAGTCCATGCCAGTTATCCAAATATTTTCTTTCTGAGGCATGCAATAATATGTTGCTAAAAATTTATATTTCTTTTGTGTTCAGTGAAAATGTTGGCAGGGCAAGTGCTAATCTCAAATACTGGTCCGGCCAGGCCAGCATTTTGAGAATAATAATAATATAAAAATCCTTATTGTTGAGTCCTGACATGTTTTATTCACAGGTTTGCAGGAGAATATTTCCAAACTGGAATGCACTACACCAGTTTCTGGACAACAGGCGGTGGGCTGCATACCAACATTGCCTCCTGCTTCATTTCATACAGCCCACATAGACCTGTCAGATATACAAAAGATCTGGCCCACAACATCTAGGATTGCATTCATTCATTTGCTGTGTATTTAGTATTGATTTATTATATTCTCTGCCTTGAAATCCCTGGCTATAGTATGAGTATACAGTATTAATTCTAATAGTTTTTGTGCAGGATCCAGACAGGATATACTACACTTCAGCCAGCAAAATATGGTAAAAAAAAGAGAAGTGGATGGAGAGGAGAGCCAGTTTTTTCAGAGGTAGGAGGTGAGACTGTGAAGTTGGCGTGCCTCATTTGCAAAGAAATAGCTGTGAGAATTATAGAATTTAAAGTTAAACATGATTATGTTGTCTATCAGCAAAAAATGGGTGAACTATCAAAGAAAACCTCTCCATACATATACTGTATGTAAATAGCAAGAAAGGCATTTAAGAAGTTTTATGTTTTACTTGTTTTTTTTTATGCAGTTCTGTAAATTATCATTAAAAGCCATACATAGTTTTGAGTCCAGTGCTCAGTTGAAACTTCATAGAAACAATAACTGGAACCAAAGTGTATGTCCATTGCAAATACAATAATCTTTTTCATGAATGCAAAACAAGAAGACTTAGAGCTGTGGATAAAATAACAATACAGTGTTAGCACTGTTTCAAAGCAAGGCTACACATGCAAAGGGTCATAACTGTTCATATTTATGTTGAATTATATGGCCATTTACATTCTTATTGGATGGACATTCCCATTCAAGATAATGGGATCTTGATGGTGGAGGCAGCTGACATTTTAGAGTGTTCATTATAAAGAGGGATAAATAGACATGGCTATATTATACTGCTGTACTCAGGGTGGAGAATTTAGATGTCTAGAGAAGGATGATGGATGTTCACATCTATGCTTACAAAGCTCTTACAATGTTTTAATATTATGGATACTGAATGGCTGTGTTTTCCTGTTCACCACCAGGCAGTAAGTGCTCAATGGTGGTCTCACAAAAACATAGAATATAGCAATCTGTTTCTATTTTACCTGAAACAGACAGAAAGTCATCAACTGAAGTAATGTCATCAACGGCCTCGGTCAGGATGCGTACTTGCTTCTCCCACTGGTCCTTGAAAACATCCATGTTGTCCTGAGCAACCTTGCTTTGAGGACGTGCGGCCAAGGTCAGGGCTGCATTGATTACCTGTGAGAAGGAAAATCGTATGATTCTGAACCTTACCTAAATCTAGGGAAAAAACTACAAAACTAATTGTAGAGTCATGCTGTAGACAAATGGTATAAACACAAGAGTGAATCCAATACTTTTTTTAATTAACCAGACATTTTATCAAACCATGTGCATGTTTTTAATTAAAATTATGCAGTTGCACATTTTTGCATTCCTTATGATCCTAGAAGAGCTTCTGCTTTTACAACTTTAAGTCATATAATGTTTTGTAAAATCTTAACTAGAGTAAAATTTGTTTCTGCCAAATTATCTTAGTAGTCCAGCTTTACACTGCTGAGAGGAAACCACTTTGAACAATTCACAATTACTTCCAGCGTTTTTTAAGGTAGCTTCACTTGCAGAGGGTCAGTTTATTAGAGTCGGAATGTGAGACCTGTTAGAAGGAATTACTGTGAAAATGCTTCATGAATCTTAATACCTCAATTAAACTGAAACCTTTAATTCTAGTCCAACCTTACACATAACCAGTTTACTCCATGGTCAGTCTAGATTTCTTTCTGACACTTATAATGAAGAATTGATTAGTGCATGTTTCTCCAAAGATATTTCTGAATGCCTCAACTAGGCTGACTTTTCATTTTGGAGACAACTTTTTACAATTCAATGAATTTTCAGTGGATACAATCAAATTGATCTATATTTCTTATAAATACATCACAAAAAATAAAGGCTTTGCCAATGCCATTTTATAATGACTTTGAATAGACCATATTCCTCCAATATACATTCCCCCAAATGATTATCTCTGTTCATGTTGTCTCTTAAAAAAATGGTGTAACGTAACCAAGCCTTTTTATGTTTCCATTGGATTTTTCCTGACTGACTGACTCCTCATATATATTTTTTTCTGAATGGGTTACGAACAGCTTTTCATGTTGACTTTGAATAGCTGACTTAGAATTTTTTTTTTTTTAAATCTAATGTGAGTCATATTTTAATAAATATGACAGGTTTGGATATGTGCCTGGCTATGCTCTTCTCCATCATTTGAGGAATAACTGCTGCAATCAGAGAAAAATGTTCACCTGATTCTCTTCTAAAGGCAATTCTGTGCTTTCAGTGGCTGGTTATAGTGCAGTGGTTGTTGCAGCGGGCAAATAGTGCTATATGTAATAAATAGTTTTGCAAATAAGGTGTATTATAGTGAATAAGTGGTACAATGTGTTAAGTGAATTACTATTTGTCAGTACCGTATAAAACTGCTGCAAGAGGTTACAGAAACCTGAATAGTGGATGGATAGCAAAGGTTCAGGCCATTTACCTGAGGACACAGGCTATCGATCTGTGTAGCAGCCATGCGCACCAGCTTCACCCCCTCCTCGTTGTTGGAGATGGAACAGGCGAGGTTGGCCACCTGAAAAAATAGGGAGAAAGCAATATTAGGGGGTCATTTGTAAATTGAGGTTAAAGTATAAAGTGACCTTGTGGTTCTGGTTGCCAGATTTCTGTAAATCAGGCAGGTTAGACTAGCATTTGGACAGGGGAAAATAAAGCTCCCGAGCAGAGAGCACACATATACAAACACACAGGCCTTTTTGCTGTTCATGTTTGAAGCTATCAGTGCTGTGTGCAATGGATAAGGATTTAATGCTTGGCTTGAGAAGGCAATGTCAGGGCAAAATATGCACAGAGAGTTAGGGCTCATTCAAGTGTTAGATTGGTATTTGTTATTTCCCAGCGTGAAGAACATGATTTGTGGGTCCCTCATCCCCTCTGCTCCCCCAGCCCCAAATCATCTCGCCTTGCTCTCTCGTTTACTACTTTAAAAATAGCGTCTATTTAAATAATTGACATCACACACACTGTAATTTGAATTTTTACCAGCCAATCTCCTGGACATATTAGAGGCTGCCTCTTCATGTTCTCCTCTGAAACGATACAAGGACAGTGGTCCGGTCACACGCTATAAAGGCTCCCATTGCGAAAACACAATTACCCCGAAAATGTCAGTGAACACAGAGAGGGGTCCTAATTGGAGGTTGCCATGTTTCTGTTTTTCACTCTTAAAGTAATGTCTATTTTTCCATCTGAAATTTCCACCACAAGCACTTTGGGTTTATTATCAAACTTCACACGCATATGTAAATCATTAGGCCAGTTTACCTAGGGAAAAAAAAGAAAAAAGAAAAAAAAGTGACAGAAGAAGTGTAATTAAACTACCAGATGGCTCCTCTATGCGCAATACCTCCTTGTCTGATTTCTGCCTGCCTGCAGCCCTCAGGTTACCCATCATGCAGTGCATCTGGCAACGCCGGATCGGTGCATACACGTGAATACACATGTGCGATGAGAAAAGGTCTCTCTCGTGTTTGCTCACTTCCATCATAAGAAAAGCATCTGCGGAGGGAGCGATGGCCAGATTGGATGCTAAAAACCTGGCTACCTCCCCCTCCCCTCCTGCCAAAAATGTTGGATCTGACAGAAAACACCGGATTATTGCTAAGAAAGTTTATAATTTGGTGACACGTCAGACCTCAATGAAAGGCGCTAATAGGTGTGTCAGTCCTGTTTTGATAACAATCCAGAATTGGTGTTCCAAGCATCTCGTCCTCTGCTGGTAAATCAGATTACACAGCAGTCACGAGTAAGGATTTTGACGGCGCTAAAGTGACATATGCCTGCTGGCAAATACAATACGACTGAAGCCATATCAGCGGGCTTCTCTTCTTTTTTTAAGGTAAATCGAGGCAAATCAAATCTGTGTTAGAAGATTCTTGCTTACGGCCCTTTTCTCCTGTTTACCCCTGACAGCTCTGAATGCTTTGATGGATCGCTCTTGCGTTTAAGTGTGTGCTTGCATGTGTGTGTGTTTAGCTGCTACTAAAATGTAAAGACTGGAATGCTTGAGGGTTGCACATGATGATGTGTGCATAAGAGTACTCGATTGATTCATTCTTTTTATTGCATCATAGAGGCAACGTGTTTACAGATCCCATTCAAAAGCCACAACATACCACATGGTTGGAAGATGTGTTTTTTAATTGAATTAAATCTCTCTGAATTATGTAGTGTGTAAAATTCACACCCTTATATGAGAGAAGAGGGTCCATTTTCCATTCACGTGATCCCCTTAATGAGTCGTTCTCTCATTAATTTTTTTTATTAATAAATAAAAATGACAAAAGCTGTTACTGGGATGGTACCCATTCAAAAAAGTCCTTTCCTTTCCTTTTCTTTTTTTTTTAATCATCTGAGAGTGTCATTCCCAACTGTCAGGTCCAGCTTGCATTTTAGAGGTGGAGTCAGGCCTAAATGGAAGTGGGCACCAGTTCCGCCACCTTGTCGGTAGAAAAAGGGGCACAAGACAGCAGCACAAAGGGCCGGATGGGAAGGTAGGGGGTTGTTTTATACACCAGGCTGGCAGTGTAAAACTCACAGCATTTGCAGGAAATAATATCCTGTCATGTAGTTGGGCTGTTGCTTCCCTTGGTCCTCACTAGTCCTTCATGGTCTGAACACACAGTCAAACCAGCAGCAGGTCCTGGGCGGCAGCCAGAACTGGCCGATGCTCCAGCACTCAATTCTCAGAGCTGGATACTAGCCAAGACACAGTGTCCGGCCAAAAATACTAATTGCAATTATCTAAAGAACCACTCCTTCTTTGTGAGTCCTTTTTATTTTATCAAAGAGAAGGCCCCTGTTAGGTAGCCAAGGATGTCAACATAATATTCATGAGTTTCATGCTAGGTTGAGACAACCGTGTTTGCGTATGCCCTTGCATGTTAGAGACAGCATCGTAACCGTGTTGTCTCTCTAAACGACCATTATGTGTTGTCTAGTTAGAACCTTATGAAAAAAACTATTGATTTCTGAGCGTTTCATTTGGACATCCACATCCAGTGTATCGGCCTTACCCTTGACTAGTTCTTAAAAAAAATAAAAAGTAAAATGAAGAAGAAGAATGATCCTCCAAAATGTTTGTTCCAAAATATGCTATTTTGGCATATTCAAAAGCAGCATAAAATGTACCCACTGTGGAGAAGGAAATACCAGAATAAGTATTGTTACTGTTAATTAAAAACTAAAATTAATACTACTAAAACAATTTGTGTTAATTAAAATAAATCTGAAATTAAATATAAATATTAGATGGAAAACGTTGTTACCTTTGCAACTAACTGAAATAATGTAAAGTGTAAATTGATGGTACATTACTAAAACAAAAATAAAGCTAAATAGAACTAAATCACATGAAAAAGAAATACCTAAAAGGAAAATTGAAAATATGAAAATAATGTTAATTCACAATATTTAAAATAAACTAAAAGTCAGAGAAATATTAATCATAAATGTACTTGTAGTTCAACCAAAATGTACTCCAATTTTTGTGGGTGCAGTGTGTTTTTAATGATTAAAAACATTTTTTTATGTTTTTTGCATTATATTAGCAAACTCCGCCGGAATCAACTTCAGGTCAAGTCTTCTGTGCACTTCATAAGAGATGCATTTAGATGGCACAAAAAGTGATTTGATACGTAGAGCATTTGATAATTGGTCACTACAGGGTTCCATTCAGGTTTCAACATACAGTATGAAGGCAGCTCACTAGCTCATAGTCTCTGCCTCCTCACTTTGTGGACATTAAATCAGTATTTCAGACACCTCAGCACTTCTTGCTGGAGCCATTCCTGTCAAAATATAGGTATTGTTTATTGTATTTTCCTCTGGAAAGGGAAAAATTGAATGAGTGCACCTCATCTGCAGGCTGCACTGAAGTTGATGTCAAAAGAGAGTCATTTAAGAGTGGGGCACAAAAAGGTGTTAGCCTGACTGCTTCTCCCTATTCCCCAACCGTACCCCGGTCAGAGTGCAAATAAATCAGCCTGTCAGCATGGATGAAGCAGAACGGCCCACTGGGGGGGGGGGGGGGGGACAAACACAGGTCGCTAAGCGTGACCATGCGAGAGCTAACAACAAACCTCAACAGCAAAGTCCCAGAAGTTTGAAACCTGATGACCCCTGACGTGTCTACAGGGAAAGTTGGAAAGGCCCAGACAAGTTTACATACTGGTTTGAATGCAAAGTACAGGAAAACCACAAGAAGTGTTAGACTTGTCAGAGTTGTGATCCTGAGAGTAGCATACATGCTACGTCACCCACATTTTGCTGTGGTGTTCATGCAGATGATACGAGTTTGAGTCGGTTCTACATAAATGCCCAGTTCTGTCATGAAACTCTAGATGGTGCAGCCTGATAGGTTGCAAACTGATTGGTTCATGTTGCATACAAAGCCAATAAGCTTTGCATATAAATGGCTGATCTACTAGGTAATTTCACAGCATGCTTTCAGAGCTACTCTGAAACACTTCACCTTCCCCAGCTCCACCTGTATAGATCTGCCACAGATTATTTTATAGGCAACTTTTGCAGCAGCAGTATGTCTTAAATACTCACAGCACCATTTATGCGTATGTATTGGCAGTAGCAAGTTTATGCACTTGCTTTTCAGCAACACAAGCAATAATTTACAACAACAGCAA
Source organism: Barbus barbus (assembly GCF_936440315.1). Taxonomy (NCBI): domain Eukaryota; kingdom Metazoa; phylum Chordata; class Actinopteri; order Cypriniformes; family Cyprinidae; genus Barbus; species Barbus barbus. The sequence continues at coordinate 8,423,997 of NC_136736.1, read as the reverse complement.
AAACCAACAGCAGCAGCAATTCAGCAGTGAAGCAGATCTATTCTGCCAAGACCAAATACATTAGCATTGTCATATCATTTACCATGATAAAAGCTTCTAACAGTTGTCATGATAGAACTTTATTTCTGTTCCCCCTAATTCCCTATGCTCTCGATGCTTGGTAATTGTTAAGATGAGGTCACATGATTTTCACAGGCAAAGTTTCAATAAGAATCAACACAATTGGGAATTTCACATGAGGGTGAAATATTTCCGAACAGATTTTGCACTGGTTTCAGTTGGTCATGCAAATTCACCACACTGACCAACACAGCAGCCAGTAAGGAAGGAGTTTTCCTGTGATCATCATAAATCTGAAAAAAAAGACAAAAGTTCAACGATCTGGACTGTATATTAAAATGTAATGGATGGAATGTGGCTGAGAAATATCCTAATAACACAGCACATCTTCTCATTTGACATCTCACGGAAGTGAATTAGCCATTCTGGCTTCTTACACTGACACTTCTGCCCAACATGGAAGAGTGCAAAAAGTCAAAGCTGGTGGGCCTGTCACAGCTATGGAAGCCTGAATCCCTCAATGGAGCTATATTATTAGAATCTACATGTCCTTAGCCAGTATGCTACACTAAACGCCTCCAGCTACCACACTAAACTGGGTCACAGGGCTGCAGTCTGGAGCAGGTCGGCCATCAGCCAAGAGGCCTTTTTTTCTCCTCAGGTTCTTCAGTTCTTCCACTCTTATCTCTGTCAGGTTTTCTTTTTGAGAACCTGAAAAGTCCCCATTAGAGCTAGAAGTCTCCAAACTACCTCAGTGAAATGTTAACTGTCACCAAAGTTGCGCTAAGAGGCTGGCATTTGATGTATGGGGTTGTCATAAATAGACATCATGTGGAGATAATGAGATCTGGCATGAAGGTCAATATGAAAAACTATCCCAGCCCCTTCAGAGGTTTAGCCTTGGTGAAAATGAAGGGTTCGGTGTATGCATGGGTACATTTCAGCAAAGTTAAAGTTAATGGCTTTTGAGGAGCCATTTAAAGCAAGTTTAAGATCTAAATGATGAGTGGAAAATCACCATTAACAGTCTATAGGACAAACCTTGATCTCTCTCCACAAATACAACATTAAATAAATATTATGCCTGTTCCTGGTCTATTTCATCTGATATTAATATAAATACCACTGGTACTGTCAACATTGTTATGAATGATATTATTGTTGTTGTTGTTAGCATTGTTGTTGGCATCATCCTCATAAACAGGGACTTCCCTTATGAAAAAACTAATACTAAGGATGTTATTATTTAGAATTTGACATGATCACTATATGTTTTTTTCTTTTTTTTCTTTCATGAATATCATTATTTGTTTATTTATTTTTTTTAAATGTGAAAAAGTGATATTATATGGGAATACAAATGATGATGACGATGATACTAATAATAAATTAATAGTGCCAATATTATTTTAGTATAATTTAGATAACATTATATTTTTAGTTGTATTTTTTTATGTATATTATATTTATGTTTTTTATGAATTGATTGATTTATGAAATGTTAACTTTTTTGTTTTACTTAACTATGATGACACCTAAAAAGATGATAGAACACACCTGAAAACACTGTACTTTTTGTAAATGTAAAAAAAAAATAGATAATATCAAAAAAAATCCCCCACTATCAACGTATACAGGTGCATCTCAATAAATTAGAATGTCGTGAAAAAGTAAATTTTTTCTTAAGTTATTTCAAAAAGTGAAACGTTCATACATTTTAGATTCATTGCATGTAAAGTAAAACATTTAAAAAGTTTTTTTTGTTTTAATTTTGATGATTAGAACTTACAGCTCATGAAAGTCAAAAATCAGTATCTCAAAATATTAGAATATTTACATTTGAGTTTCAATTAATGACCATCCCTACAGTATAAATTACAGGTATGTCTTGTTCTATGAAACCACAATAATGGAGAAGACTGCTGACTTGGCAATGATCCAGAAGACGAACATTGACGCCCTCCACAAAGAGGGTAAGTCACAGAGGGTCATTACTTAAAGGTGTGGCTATTTACAGAGTGCTGTATCAAAGCATATTAAATGCAAAGTTGACTGGAAGGAAGAATTTGGGTAGGAAAAGGTGCACAAGCAACAGGGATGACTGCAAGCTTGAGAATACTGTCAAGCAAAGCTGATTCAAACACTTGTGAGAGCTTCATAAGGAGTGGACTGAAGCTGGAGTCAGTGCATCAAGAGTCACCACGCTCAGACGTCTTCAGAAAAAGGGCTACCAAGCCACTTCTGAACCAGAGACAACGTCAGAAGCGTCTTACTGGGCTGTGGAGAAGATAACTGGACTGTTGCTCGGTGGTCCAAAGTCCTCTTTTCAGAAGAAAGTAAATTTTGCATTTCATTTGGAAATCAAGGTCCCAGAGTCTGGAGGAAGAGTGGAGAGGCACACAGTCCATGTTGCTTGAAGTCCAGTGTGAAGTTTCCACATTCAGTGATGATTTGGGCTGCCATGTCATCTGCTGGTGTTGGTCCACTGTGTTTTCTGAAGTCCACAGTCAACGCAGTCATCTACCAGGAAATTTTAGAGCGCTTCATACTTCCTTCTGCTGACAAGCTTTATGGAGATGCTGATTTCATTTTCCAGCAGGACTTGGCACCTGCCCACACTGCCAAAGGTACCAAAAGCTGGTTCAATGACCATGGTGTTACTGTGCTTGATTGTCCAGCAAACTCGCCTGACCTGAACCCCATAGAGGATCTATGGGGTTTTGGCAAGAGGAAGATGAGAGACACCACACCCAACAATCCAGATGACCTGAAGGCCGCTATTAAAGCAACCTGGGCTTCCATTACACCTGAGCAGTGCCACGAACTGATCACCTCCATGCCACGCCGAATTGAGGCAGTAATTAAAGCAAAAGGGGCCCCTACCATGTATTGAGTACATATACAATTAATGAACATACTTTCCAGATGGCCAACAATTCACTAAAAATGTTTTTTATTGGTCTTACGAAGTATTCTAATTTGTTGATATTGAAATTGGTGGGTTTTTGTTAAATGTGAGCGTAAATCATCACAATTAAAAGAACCAAAGACTTAAACTACTTCAGTCTGTGTGCACTGAATTAATTTAATACATGAGTTTCACAATTTGAGATGAATTACTGAAATAAATGAACTTTTCCATGACATTCTAATTTATTGAGATGCACCTGTAGACTGCAGTAAATGGACAAGCTGTAACACTGAAAATCGACTGAAAACCAACTTCACTAGGAAATATAGGAGTTAGTGATAAGCCTCTTCAATTTAAACCCTGGGCACTGTAACAACTATCAAAAATGACTTCAACCACATAGAAGTACATGGAGGACCGCACACACACATCGTCCCAGGTTGAGTTTTATTTGTCTCCAGAGTCTTTAATCTTAATCATGCGAGTCACAGGCCTTGCTTAAGAAGTCAGTGAGCGTCCACACTACTTTCCTCGACTAAGTCACTGTGCCAAGGAGCTTATTGCCTGGGAAACCTGCAGTTTGGAGTGTGGCATAATTAAGTGCCTCACAATCAGCCAGTTGATAAACAAAGCCTGAATTGAGGCAAATAAAGGAGAGCCAACCAAGTGAAAAGAGAAAGCCTGTCGAAAGCCATTTTGATTACTTTTCTTCTTACTTCAGGAAAGGAGCAGTGCATGCCATTGTCGGCTTATATTGCTTACAAAGTGAATGACATTTGCAACTGGTAAGATCAACCGCTGACACTAACTAAAATTATATTAAACTAATTTAAACTTAAGGGGACAAATAATCCAAAAATGAAATTTCTGTCATCCGTTACATACCCTCATGTCGTTCCAAAGTTTCTTTCTTCTTTAGAACATAAGCTGTTTTTGCCCATACAATGAAAGTCAAAAGGGTACAAAACAACTTTCTGCCCATTAATTTTAATTGTCAAACAAACAAAACTGATTGAACTGTTCCTTTAATATACATTTTTTTTTTATAATTAAAGAATATCACACAGCATGCAAATTCAGCAAAATCATTCCTAATTCTTGCAGGAACATCTATTGACTGCAATAAAATAAACCCCTCGTGTCTTTTTCATTTGTCTGCTACTGCATTTGCATTTAGTTCTGTTGCATCAGGACTTGATTTGGGCTAGATTAGATATTGATTGCTATTCTTGTGACTGCAGCCAGTGTGTTTTTAAGTCAGACTCTTCCTTTCCTGGTTTATTCTTTCTTTCTTTCTTTCTTTCTTTCTTTCTTTCTTTCTTTCTTTCTTTCTTTCTTTCTTTCTTTCTTTCTTTCTTTCTTTCTTTCTTTCTTTCTTTCTTTCTTTCTTTCACTGTTTCTTTTTCTTTCTTTCTTTCTTTCTTTGAAACTAAGTAGATAAGAAAATTTAAGAAAACATATTATACATAAGACATTTTAATATCTACTGGAGGTGGGAGGAATTTTATACCAAAGTACATGTGTACTATAGTATACGATAGTACATACATGTCATTTTTGCTGATTATTTAATGGATAAGTGTTTCTTTTTTAATTAATGGCAATGTCTATTAAATAACATACTTTAACATACTGTTCTCATTTATATCAAATTTGAAAATATAATATTATTGAATATACATCATGTCAGTTTCACAAATTTATATTCATGTGTTTGGTGAGTACATTTCTTATGATCCAAATATTCAACATAGCTATATTTATCCCGTTTCATATCAGAATCAGGAGAAAATATCACAAGTGCGCAGCAACCCAAGATAACATCAAACAATTCCAGAAGACTATTTTAAGGGTTCATATGAGCCACATTTCATGGAGAAGAACCAGCGCTGTGAAATTTAATTTAGTTGCAATGCTGTGTGATTTTTAGCTTTATTAATGAGTTTAACAACTGACAAGCGACCGCTAGGAATAAAAAGTCGAGGCCCAAAGCACTGCGCGGATTGGCATATAAACTCTAATAAACTCTATATTATTTTGATGAATTCTAAATATGATTTATTTGCCAGGACATGGAGAGCTTCTGTCTGGGTACTGGCAGTTATGGTGGAGATGGGTGCCTGGAGAGTAATTTCTAGCATATAAAAATTTACTGACTTCAGTGTGGGACATGGGAAGGTAATTGAAAGCAATATAAACAATCCATAAAGCAGAGTGGACATGCTTGACTTTGTACAAGTGAAGAGGCAAGGGGAAAGGTGGTGACTTTAATCACCGGGGGCAACAGCCAATCGGACGATGCTAATGTATTCAGGGGTGGAGAATTGAGAAGGATGGATGCCCCAGAGGGTGATAGAGCGGTATGGGCCAGGTGGTTCATTGCCACCCAGCTGCGGTGGCACTCAGAGATGCCCTACTGAAGTCCTAGCTAAATCATTACCAAAAGATCTCTGCTCAGTGTGAAAAGTGACTTCCTATTTCAGCTCAAGGCTGTGTGGGCTGTTCTGCTTCAAATCAGGGGTCAGCTCTCACGGACTTATGCGCCCACAGAGAACATTTGGATTGATTGATGTTACGCTCACATCTTGCACTCGGATCCCGACATGCCTTTAAATGGGAGTAGATAATAGGTCTTCAACATAAAAAGCTTGAGAAACTTGGAAGGCATTGTGTGACTCCCCAACTTCCCAAAGTATAAGCGGGCAGCTTTCAGCTTTCACTGAACTATCGATCCCTCCTTGTGAGGGTGCAAGCCAAGCAGTTGTGCTTGGCAGTAAAGCCCAATTATGAAAATGGAGCCAAGCTTGTTCTTTGTAATTTCTCTGTATATTTAAGAATACTCCAGGGCCACCATTTAAAACTGTTTGGAGATAAACAATGCATTTAAAATGTTTGGATGGGAAGAACGCTTGCTGAGTGCAAAACAGAGCAGAGAGAGACAGACCCCTTTGCACTCGACATTAACATGTGATTTCAGTGATCAGATCACAATTGGAGATCACTTGGCTCTATTAATATCCATAAGTAAATGCACCCAAGATTTTGACTGGATTACAGAATTACTTAAATTTGCAAGTAGTCAGGGACAAAGGTATAAATTATACTATTTACTGTTTGAAAAACCTCTTGCACTACAAATAATCATTATTTTTCAATTTGATGGGCTGGTTTCTGAAATCGTTATGTATATTCTCTCTATCTCTCTCTCTCTCTCTCTCTCTCTCACACACACACACACACACACACAGAAATAATGAATATATTAATATATGTATTTTTTCACAATGTGAGAGCAGAATATACAGAAAGAGCCAACAACCCACAATAGAGCACTTAGTAAGAATTAAATATCTCTTGCAATGGAATGTCTTGAGATTTTATCATGAAAAAAATAATAAAAATGAGTGAAAAAAGTATATATTTTTTTATCAAAAACATTTATAAAAATAAATAAATTATATAAACATATATATATAACGCTTTTGTCACCGAAGTTATATGTATATGTATGTATATATATGTATATATATAAATATAGAACCTCGGTGGCAAAAGCTTTTTTATGTGGATTCCTGCCTTTTTCTTTATATTCTTCTCTTATAATCTAAAAAACACAACAGGCACATATTGCGATCTGGTCAAACCATGCAGTGAACAACACCCCATTAATTATTACCCTGGAAACTGTTTGGATTCCTTTGTTTTTCTTCCCAAATCCTCACTCACATTTATTTCCTGGTATATTTTCACAGGGGTACTTTAAAATATCATTTTCTAACCTAATCTTCACTTCTAATCTGTATTTTCATCCTTTACTGTGGGAATGTTTAAAGTAGAGAAAAATTTTTTAATTCTGTAAAGAAAGAAGAAAGCCTATATGATGTAATAAAACTGTCATTTTTGGTCACATCAGAGATGCCAGCCAGCCAGCCAAAAAATATCCAGACACTATCTGGATACGAAACGCATGTTAATGCAAGGAGTAAAGGGGGCCAGAGATAACCTTCTGATAGACTGCATTTCAGATACAGGCTATTGAAAGCTCTCAGATGAGGATTTGAGGGGTAGGAGTGCTGAAGCAGAAAGAGAAAGATATCTTGCAGGGTTTTTTTCTTGGGTAAACTGTGGCAGTTGCAGGTTTTGGATAGCTCCTCTTTTCTACCTGAGTGTGAAAAATGAGCAAAGCTTGAGACTGAGATGGTGCCAATCAACTGCTGGCTGTCTCTCAACAGCTCTGTCTGGATGAGCTGCAAAGAGGCCTGTGTGAGTGTGTGTTTGTGTGTGTGTTGCCAGTGTTAAGAAAGGAATTTATGGATCTCCTCACCTGCAGTAGGACTTGGGAGGCTCATGCTATTCACACATTGTTCCAGCATTTCCAGTACAGCACAACCTCCTTTAGATTTGCTACAATACTCCATATTCAAGAGCTAACATTCATGGTCCTGGATATTTATATATATATATATATATATATATGGATATGGTCGTGAACACACACACACACAAGAACATAAGAAACATATTCTCTTTTCAGCTGGCCTAGTATTTGGTAGAGAGCTGCAGGATTGAATTCTTGAAACTGAACAGATGAACAGATATAAAATGAGCAAATACTGTCTCATAAAGGTTAAGGAAAAGGTTAAATAACATTTATGATGAAATCTAGTCCAATCTATTTTACCATGGTCTGCCCACTTAGAGATTTCTGGTGTCGCCAGTGAGATTGACTGATCATTTTCAAATGTTACCAATGCACTACACCCCAATCGATTGCATGGTAAACATCAGCTGAATATTTATTTATCTCCATCGACAAATAACATGATGAGATGTTATCCATCTTCACAGCTAATGGGCGACGTCCTCTCTCAATCTTTGCATGTTTGCGCAACAGGCCAGCCTTGAGCTTGGAGCAAAAGCCATCACTGATAACATTAATGTATTGATCATTTCAGGACTCCCACGGCTAATTTGAGTCCGCTACTCCTCTGAGTCTGCTTTGTGCATGTCTTTTGATCTACAGCTGCATGCTCAGTCACACTAGACACCGTGCATTTTCTTGATTAACGGACATGGACAATCATTTGTACCAAGGGAGCAGGTTACTTTATTTCCTCAATGTTTCTGGAGAGCTAATTCATAACATAGCTGCATGGCTCCCCAAAGAGTTGGCATTTTGATTTAAAATTTACATCAAGACCTCAATCAAAAGGGTTTATAGAAGAGACAAGTTGCTTGTTACAGAAACAAGAAAGGTTTCGTTTTGTCCTTCACTAACTTCCAATACAGTACACACAACCCAGCAGGCACACAACGTCATATGACGTTAATATTAGGTTGGATTTAGGTCGCGACGTCAGGTGACCAAAATTCAATGTCAAGCCAACGTCTAATGACAACGTTTATTTGACGTCCAAGACCGACGTCAATTGACGTTGATATTTAGTTGTTTTCAGGTTGTGTTGGGAAGTAACCAAAATCCAACGTCGAGCCAACGTCTAAAGCCAACGTCATATTGACGTCAAATACTGATATACAGTCGTCGGGTATGGCAACCAAAACCCAACGTCGCCTAGACGTCATAATGGTAACGTCCACACAACGTCAGATTCTAACATCATTTGACGTTGTTTTTAGGTTGTGGCATTTAACTAACCAAAATCCAACGTCGAGCCAACGTCTAAAGCCAACGTCATATTGACGTCAAATACTGATATACAGTGGTCAGGTATGGCAACCAAAACCCAACGTCGACTAGACGTCATAATGGTAACGTCCACACAACGTCAGATTCTAACATCATTTGACGTTGTTTTTAGGTTGTGGAATTAACTAACCAAAATCCAACGTCGAGCCAACGTCTAAAGCCAACGTCATATTGACGTCAAATACTGATATACAGTCGTCGGGTATGGCAACCAAAACCCAACGTCGGCTAGACGTCGTAATGGTAACGTCCACACAACGTCAGATTCTAACATCATTTGACGTTGTTTTTAGGTTGTGGCATTAACTAACCAAAATCCAACGTCGAGTCAACGTCTTAAGCCAACGTCATATTGACGTCAAATACTGATATACAGTCGTCGGGTATGGCAACCAAAACCCAACGTCGTCTAGACGTCATAATGGTAACGTCCACACAACGTCAGATTCTAACATCATTTGACGTTGTTTTTAGGTTGTGGCATTAACTAACCAAAATCCAACGTCGAGCCAACGTCTAAAGCCAACGTCATATTGACGTCAAATACTGATATACAGTGGTCAGGTATGGCAACCAAAACCCAACGTCGCCTAGACGTCATAATGGTAATGTCCACACAACGTCAGATTCTAACATCATTTGACGTTGTTTTTAGGTTGTGGCATTAACTAACCAAAATCCAACGTCGAGCCAACGTCTTAAGCCAACGTCATATTGACGTCAAATACTGATATACAGTCGTCGGGTATGGCAACCAAAACCCAACGTCGCCTAGACGTCATAATGGTAACGTCCACACAACGTCAGATTCTAACATCATTTGACGTTGTTTTTAGGTTGTGGCATTAACTAACCAAAATCCAACGTCGAGCCAACGTCTAAAGCCAACGTCATATTGACGTCAAATACTGATATACAGTGGTCAGGTATGGCAACCAAAACCCAACGTCGCCTAGACGTCATAATGGTAACGTCCACACAACGTCAGATTCTAACATCATTTAACGTTGTTTTTAGGTTGTGGCATTAACTAACCAAAATCCAACGTCGAGCCAACGTCTTAAGCCAACGTTATATTGACGTCAAATACTGATATACAGTCGTCGGGTATGGCAACCAAAACCCAACGTCGACTAGACGTCATAATGGTAACGTCCACACAACGTCAGATTCTAACATCATTTGACGTTGTTTTTAGGTTGTGGCATTAACTAACCAAAATCCAACGTCGAGCCAACGTCTAAAGCCAACGTCATATTGACGTCAAATACTGATATACAGTGGTCGGGTATGGCAACCAAAACCCAACGTCGACTAGACGTCATAATGGTAACGTCCACACAACGTCAGATTCTAACATCATTTGACGTTGTTTTTAGGTTGTGACATTAACTAACCAAAATCCAACGTCGAGCCAACGTCTAAAGCCAACGTCATATTGACGTCAAATACTGATATACAGTCGTCGGGTATGGCAACCAAAACCCAACGTCGCCTAGACGTCATAATGGTAACGTCCACACAACGTCAGATGCTAACATCATTTGACGTTGTTTTTAGGTTGTGGCATTAAATAACCAAAATCCAACGTCGAGCCAACGTCATATTGACGTCAAATACTGATATACAGTGGTCAGGTATGGCAACCAAAACCCAACGTCGCCTAGACGTCATAATGGTAACGTCCACACAACGTCAGATTCTAACATCATTTGACGTTGTTTTTAGGTTGTGGCATTAACTAACCAAAATCCAACGTCGAGCCAACGTCTTAAGCCAACGTTATATTGACGTCAAATACTGATATACAGTCGTCGGGTATGGCAACCAAAACCCAACGTCGACTAGACGTCATAATGGTAACGTCCACACAACGTCAGATTCTAACATCATTTGACGTTGTTTTTAGGTTGTGGCATTAACTAACCAAAATCCAACGTCGAGCCAACGTCTAAAGCCAACGTCATATTGACGTCAAATACTGATATACAGTGGTCGGGTATGGCAACCAAAACCCAACGTCGACTAGACGTCATAATGGTAACGTCCACACAACGTCAGATTCTAACATCATTTGACGTTGTTTTTAGGTTGTGACATTAACTAACCAAAATCCAACGTCGAGCCAACGTCTAAAGCCAACGTCATATTGACGTCAAATACTGATATACAGTCGTCGGGTATGGCAACCAAAACCCAACGTCGCCTAGACGTCATAATGGTAACGTCCACACAACGTCAGATGCTAACATCATTTGACGTTGTTTTTAGGTTGTGGCATTAAATAACCAAAATCCAACGTCGAGCCAACGTCTAAAGCCAACGTCATATTGACGTCAAATACTGATATACAGTGGTCAGGTATGGCAACCAAAACCCAACGTCGCATAGACGTCATAATGGTAACGTCCACACAACGTCAGATTCTAACATCATTTGACGTTGTTTTTAGGTTGTGGCATTAACTAACCAAAATCCAACGTCGAGCCAACGTCTAAAGCCAACGTCATATTGACATCAAATACTGATATACAGTGGTCAGGTATGGCAACCAAAACCCAACGTCGCCTAGACGTCATAATGGTAACGTCCACACAACGTCAGATTCTAACATCATTTGACATTGTTTTTAGGTTGTGGCATTAACTAACCAAAATCCAACGTCGAGCCAACGTCTAAAGCCAACGTCATATTGACGTCAAATACTGATATACAGTGGTCGGGTATGGCAACCAAAACCCAACGTCGACTAGACGTCATAATGGTAACGTCCACACAACGTCAGATTCTAACATCATTTGACGTTGTTTTTAGGTTGTGGCATTAACTAACTAAAATCCAACGTCGAGCCAACGTCTTAAGCCAACGTCATATTGACTTCAAATACTGATATACAGTCGTCGGGTATGGCAACCAAAACCCAACGTCGCCTAGACGTTATAATGGTAACGTCCACACAACGTCAGATTCTAACATCATTTGACGTTGATCTTCAGTTGTTTTTACGTTGTGGCATTAACTAACCAAAATCCAACGTCAAGCCAACGTCTTAAGCCAACGTCATATTGACGTCAAATACTGATATACAGTCGTCAGGTATGGCAACCAAAACCCAAGTCTCCTAGACGTCATAATGGTAACGTCCACACAACGTCAGATTCTAACATCATTTGACGTTGTTTTTAGGTTGTGGCATTAACTAACCAAAATCCAACGTCGAGCCAACGTCTTAAGCCAACGTCATATTGACGTCAAATACTGATATACAGTCGTCGGGTATGGCAACCAAAACCCAACGTCGCCTAGACGTCATAATGGTAACGTCCACACAACGTCAGATTCTAACATCATTTCACGTTGTTTTTAGGTTGTGGCATTAACTAAACAAAATCCAACGTCGCGCCAACTTCATATTGACGTCAAATACTGATATACAGTTGTCAGGTATGGCAACCAAAACCCAACGTCATTTGACGTTGTTTTTAGGTTGTGGCATTAACTAACCAAAATCCAACGTCGAGCCAACGTCTTAAGCCAACATCATATTGACGTCAAATACTGAGATACAGTCGTCGGGTATGGCAACCAAAACCCAACGTCGACTAGACGTCATAATGGTAACGTCCACACAACGTCAAATTATAACATCGTTTGACATTGATCTATAGTTAGTATTAGGTTGTGGCATAAAATAACCAAAATCCAACGTCAAGCCAACATCTTAAGCCACGTTCATATTGACGTCAAATACTCATATACAGTCGTCAGGTATGGCAACCAAAACCCAACGTCTCCTAGACGTCATATTGGTAATGCCCACTCAGTGTCAAACTCTAACATCATTAGACGTTGGTCTTTTGTTATTTTTAGGTTGCGGTATTAACTAACTAAAATCCAAAGTCGAGTCAACGTCTCAAGCCAACGTCATATTCATGTCAGTTACTGACATTCAGTTGTTAGGTATGGCGACCAAAACCCAACGTCACGTATATGTTATAATGGTAATGTACACACAACGTCAAATTCTTACATCATTAGACGTTGATCTTTTGTTAGGTTTAGGTTGTGGCATTAACAAACCAAAATCCAACGTCGAGCCAACATCTTAAGCCGATGTCATATTGACGTCAAATACTGATATAGTCATGAGGTAAAAAAAATAAATAAAAATTTCACAAGAGAACTGTACATTTAATGCTGTTTTTACAGTATTTTTCTGTTATTTTAAATTATTAGCAAAATTCTTTAGAACAACTTCTATAAATTAACAAATGTTATTTTAAGTAGCTATAATGTTATTAATCACAAATTATAGTAGTTCTCATTTTTTAAGACAGGAAAATGGTTGTATTATTTATACTAAATTTTTTTCTGTTGTCTTAAATTGCATATAAATTAATGTAAATTCATACAAATAATCTGTAATATGTAGCTCATTAAAGGTTTATGTCCATAGCTGTTTAGCATTTTTCTTTGTAATTTTAAAGCACATCATATCAGTTTTATATTTAGGTGTTTTTACATTTAAACTCTGCAATTCTGAACACAAATATAGCTGACTTATTTCATTACATCAAAATATGCATAGTCTGTTTTTTAAAGCTGCACTACTCTCCAGGTTGAAACTTTCATGCCTCTGCTCACACACCATCTGATCCAAATAGCTTTGCAATGGAAATTGTGAACAGAGAAAAGTATGCATAATCTTTAAAAGCTCAAACAAAAACAAACAAAAAAACATTGACTTCACAAACACGTCATACATACATCGAAAAATATTGGTATGCTATCTGATCAGAGTATGCATTTGTTATTTGTGTGAGAGAAACCCTATACCTACTGAGAAATTTGAAATGAGAAAAAAACAAGAGCATAGAGAAAAGGGTCTGAGAGGACTGGAATGCATACATTCCATGCAATGTGTAGAAAACATACATTCAAATATGGAAAATGTAGAATCCTCAATTTGTCAAATGTGCATGTCTGCGTTATGGAAACACCTTGCTGTGAGGTGACTGCATAACCACGGAGTCATTTGCTGTTGCAAGCAATACAGTGATGAAATGAATAAGAGTACATTCATTATCAAAGGCCTCAATTATTGTTGAATTAGTCGCACATCAACATTTACAGTTTACATTTTCCCATACCACGAATGCTGTAACAGCATTGCCACTGCAGTCAACAGTGTAATCTGTAGACAAATGTTGCAATTATGACAGTGTTTGTAGTAAGTGTTACTGTGGACAAAGGAATAAACCTAAACCAACAGGTGGTGTAACACTTACAGCAAAGGGTCAGATATAGAAAATGCCACAGTTGTAGGCACAGCTGCATTTAGGCATAAGAGTTATACAGTTGAGGCAAGGGATTTGTTAAAGTTCAAAAGGGTCATCATTGGTCATGTGAATGTAACTGTAATTTACAAGTATAGCCAGACATGTACACACCTTCTCTGTACTCCTAAACCTAACCCTATTTTAACTATAAATTCATATGGAAATTATAGGTGAATAGTGAATGGCACAGATGTACCTGACCCTGGTTTTGAGCATAAGTGAAAACACAATTTTACCAATTACTTACATGTAACAGCCTAAAAAATAAAAATCAATACATATTTGCTATCTTTTGTTTAAAACATTTTTTTTTCTACAGTTACAACGTTGTTTGACGTCTCTATGTTGCTTTGTTCGTGATTGGTTAATCTGAATGTCATCCAGGAATCTGACCAATGACAGCAGGGCACGCCTCCTCCCGCTCAGATTTGAATATTGAGCTCAGTCGTTACAGCAGCTCTGTTTATCTGCAGTCCTGCTCCGTTCAGTGCTCTAGGAATGGCTTTCACATGATTGTCGCATATCTGACAGATGAGTTATTATTTTGACCGATTTTGAGTTATGCGGTGTCGATTGAGAACACAGACACAATGGCTATGGACACATAATGGAAACACAGAAGGTAAGTACCTCTTATAAATGTTTTTTTGTTACTGTTAAAGTGATATGATAATCGCGATGACAAAATCTGTTACTGTGTTTTGTTATTATGTTTTAATACTGTCCAGATAAGGCTGTGTGACGATGTCTTGGGCATGATTAAAAGTGACTCGTTGTTGTTGTTTTTATATTGCGAAATGTAAATATATCCGCGTAGCGTTAGTACTACAAGTTCTGGAGGTTTATGTAATAGATACATATACATGAATGACAGAATAAATAGCGGGAGCTGGACCTTAATATGAGTTAAGTACTGAAGGCCGCCTTTTGCTGATCTTATTTTTAATAACAGAATGAAATAGTAAAAATAACGATATTGTTATTTTATTGTAAAATAAAATGTCTCACTCTGGAACATGAACAACTGACATGTGTTCAACAGAGAGATCATGAAAGCACCTGAAGAATACTATGCAAACCATGCGTTCGGATCCAACTTACTGCTAGCTGCTAAGTGTTTGTATAAAGCTGGTGAGTAGCCAAACTTTCTGTAAGCCTGTCTGTCTCTGTCTCTGTCAGTAAGTCAACAATTACTATTGTTTTATTAAACCTGTTAAATATTTGTGTGTGTGTTTTCCCTCTCATGGTCCAGAGGTTTTGGGATTGAAAATCTTCTGCCATATGATCTTCTGTAAAAGTGAGTATTCATAATGCTTTAATGATCATGTGCCGTTATATGTGCTGAAATGTGAACATGGGCAAAGCAGGCAAACTCTGCACCAAGGCACCACTCTGATTCAAACTTAATTCTTGAGTTTAGCTCACTCAAAATCAAAACTCCCTCATCATTTTCTAACCCTCATGTCTTTTTTAATCTTCTTTTGTGTTCCACAGAAAAAAAAAGTCAGTTATGCAGGTTGGAAAAGACATAAGTGAGTAAATGATGACATAATTTTCATCATATCCACCTTATTCTTCACATAAAAATGGCCCATTTATAGATTTTATGGGTCTTGCTTCCAGATATTTTTACTTTTTTAGCTGTACAGAACTGCTCGTTTAGGTGCTTGATATTGCAAATTGGTTTGTCATACCATATTATTTTAGTGTATTATCTTAATTATGAACACACTGGTTTGTAATACAAACAGCTTTAACAACTGCATGTTGTTATTGTTATTTAAGGCTAATGAACTTGAAGTCTCGCCCATAGGCTTACTTCTGCGTTTAGGAATAAGGTGGATGAAGTATGAAGATACTTGAGTAATTTAATGATCTCCTCAAGTACATTTGTTAGACATCACCCACGTGTGATAGAAAAGCAGTGTAAACAGATTAATAATTTTATTAGTTAAAAATATACAGGTATTAGCATTTTAGCAATTGATAAAAATATTATATTTATTTTTTTAGTGTACTAATTGCCATTTTTTTTACATCTGGGAAAAGTTGTTATTTGTTGCGAATACTCATTTCTTTATTTGTATTTCCTGTAGCTCAAATAGTAGAGCATGGCGCTAGCAACGCCAAGATCATGGGTTCGATTCCCAGGGAAAGCAAGAGCTGATAAAATGTAGAAACTGTAACTTGAATGCAGTGTAAGCCGCTTTGGATAAAAGCGTCTGCTAGATGTAAATGTATTTATAATTACAAGTAGGGTTAACTTGTAACTTGCTCAAGGGTACCTCAAGCCCTGTTTACACTAGTGGGTTTCCTGCCAGGACTGAGACTCGAACCCATGACCTTCAGGCTACGAGTCTGCCTCTCTAACCATTAGGTCACAGCTAAATAATTAAATTAGTCAGAATATCTCAATGTCAAATGTTGTTTAAAGAAAAGGTACATAAATGGAATCCTCCTTTTTAAGGACTTTTCAATAAATCTGTCGTCTTTTTTTTTTTTTTTTGTATTTTTTTTTTTATTTAACCCCCAGATGCAGCAAGGATCCAGCTGATTACTTCAGATTTGGAGGACTGCTCTTTATCTACTGTGTCTGTCACTTCTGGTGCAGAATCATGGACCTTTATTTGTATGTTTTGACTTTACTTTTTATTACACTTGTGTAGCTAGTATTCAGGATTAAAATACAATGTAATTTTTTTCCACATATATTATCAGAGCTATATTGGAGCCCAAAAGGGTCAATCGAATATTGATAAAAACACTATAAACCTGATTGGGATAATACAAGCTAAAGTACAGTTCCCTGCACAATCTTTTTCAAAGAAAAAAATTATGATACTAACCCTAATTTTTTCAATTGCTTCTCAAGAATTCCTCTTCAGGAAATTTGTTTACACAAATTTACATCTGAATAATGAAACAGTTTTAAAGAGATACTCCACCCCAAAATGAAAATTTTGTCATTAATCAATTACCACCATGTCGTTCCAAACCCATAAAAGCTTTGTTCGTCTTCTGAACACAATTTAAGATATTTTGGATGAAAACCGGGAGGCTTGTCAATGTCCCATTGACTGCCAAGTACATTACACAGTCAAGGTCCAGAAAAGTATGAAACACATCGCCAGAATACTCCGTCTGCCATCAGTGGTTCAATCATTATGTTATGAAGCGACAAGAATACTGTTTGTGTCAACGTAGCGCCATTTTGGAGATTACGCCCTGGACACAAAATGTGTACACTCTTCTGTATCAGCCTCGACACAGGGATGCGTCTTCTGCGTTGATTTATGCTTTGATTTGAACGCAAACAGCGCATCCCTGTGTCAAGGCTGATACAGAAGAGTGTATGTGTTTTGCGTCCAGGGCATAATCTCCAAAATGGCGCTGTGCTGATGCAGAGGAGACGTTACGGTGCCTAATTGTTGAATAAAGTCATTATTTTTGTTGTATTTCTATATAAAAAGTATTCTCATCGCTTCATAACATTACATAACATATTCTGACAATGTGTTTCATACTTTTCTGGACCTTGACAGTGTAATTTACTTGGCAGTCAATGGGACAGACAGAAGCCTCCCGGGTTTCATCCAAAATATCTTAAATTGTGTTCCGAAGATGAATGAAGCTTTTACAGGCTTGGAACGACATGGGGGTAAGTGATTAATGACAATTTTCATTTTGGGGTGGAGTATCCCTTTAAGCCTGGAATACACTACACGACTTTTAAAAATCTGAACAGATTTTTAAATCACCAGGCATCATACACTTACCGATTTTGTAAATAATGACAAAGGAAAGCTGGGCATCATATATAATTAGGCCTGGAATACACTACACGTTTTTTGTCCTGATTTTCTGCCAATTTACAGTCTGGAGAAGTTGACACTAGTTGCCGAAAGTCAGAGCCAATCTGCAGATTTGATAGTTGACCGATTCAACAGAAAATCGCATAGTGTATGATAGTCACAGACTCCGGTTTTTTAGCTTCAGACTCAGATTCTATCCAGTTGGAGGATATCAAAAATGTTTGATATTTTCAGCCGATTTTAGAACGTATATTGTTTCCATTTGTCACGCGTCTCCAAGGCTCATGTTTCTGAGTGAGTTTGTTGTGCTCGGAACAACTTTAAAGTCTGGTAGTGTATGATCCTCGGTCATGTAGTGTATGATGCCCAGTTTTCCTTTGTCACGATTTACAAAGTCAGTATACAGCCAGGTCCATAAATATTGGGACATCGACACAATTCTAACATTTTTGGCTCTATACACCACCACAATGGATTTCAAATGAAACGAACAAGATGTGCTTTAACTGCAGACTGTCAGCTTCAATTTGAGGGTATTTACATCCAAATCAGGTGAACGGTGTAGGAATTACAACAGTTTGCATATGTGCCTCCCACTTGTTAAGGGACCAAAAGTAATGGGACAGAATAATAATCAAATCAAACTTTCACTTTTTAATACTTGGTTGCAAATCCTTTGCAGTCAATTACAGCCTGAAGTCTGGAACGCATAGACATCACCAGACGCTGGGTTTCATCCCTGGTGATGCTCTGCCAGGCCTCTACTGCAACCGTCTTCAGTTCCTGCTTGTTCAGTTTTGTCTTCAGCAAGTGAAATGCATGCTCAATCGGATTCAGGTCAGGTGATTGACTTGGCCATTGCATAACAGTCCACTTCTTTCCCTTCAAAAACTCTTTGGTTGCTTTTGCTTTGCTTTGGGTCATTGTCCATCTGCACAGTGAAGCGCCGTCCAGTGAGTTCTGAAGCATTTGGCTGAATATGAGCAGATAATATTGCCCGAAACACTTCAGAATTCATCCTGCTGCTTTTGTCAGCAGTCATATCATCAATAAATACAAGAGAACCAGTTCCACTGGCAGCCATACATGCCACGCCATGACACTACCACCACCATGCTTCACTGATGAGGTGGTATGCTTAGGATCATGAGCAGTTCCTTTCCTTCTCCATACTCTTCTCTTCCCATCTCTCTGGTACAAGTTGATCTTGGTCTCATCTGTACATAGGATGTTGTTCCAGAACTGTGAAGGCTTTTTTAGATGTCGTTTGGCAAACTCTAATCTGGCCTTCCTGTTTTTGAGGCTCACCAATGGTTTACATCTTGTGGTGAACCCTCTGTATTCACTCTGGTGAAGTCTTCTCTTGATTGTTGACTTTGACACACATACACCTACCTCCTGGAGAGTGCTCTTGATCTGGCCAACTGTTGTGAAGGGTGTTTTCTTCACCAGGGAAAGAATTCTTCGGTCATCCACCACAGTTGTTTTCCGTGGTCTTCCGGGTCTTTTGGTGTTGCTGAGCTCACCGGTGCGTTCCTTCTTTTTAAGAATGTTCCAAACAGTTGTTTTGGCCACGCCTAATGTTTTTGCTATCTCTCTGATGGGTTTGTTTTGTTTTTTCAGCCTAATGATGGCTTGCTTCACTGATAGTGACAGCTCTTTGGATCTCATCTTGACAGTTGACAGCAACAGATTCCAAATGCAAATATCACACTTGAAATTAACTCTGGACATTTTATCTGCTCATTGTAATTGGGATAGTGAGGGAGTAACACACACCTGGCCATGGAACAGCTGAGAAGCCAATTGTCCCATTACTTTTGGTCCCTTAACAAGTGGGAGGCACATATGCAAACTGTTGTAATTCCTACACCGTTCACCTGATTTGGATGTAAATACCCTCAAATTAAAGCTGACAGTCTGCAGTTAAAGCACATCTTGTTCGTTTCATTTGAAATCCATTGTGGTGGTGTATAGAGCCGAAAATGTTAGAATTGTGTCGATGTCCCAATATTTAAGGACCTGAATGTATGTATGATGCATAGTGTTTTAAAAATCTGTTCAGATTTGAAAAGTCATGTAGTGTAATCCCGCCTTTAGAATTAATAGTCGTTTGAAACTTGTAGATATTTTGTATTTCTTGTGCTGAGAATATTTAATTCAACTCATTAACTTCTCCTCAAACTGTTCTGTTAATTGGTACAGTATTTTAAATGTTGAAATGTATTTGAAATGTATTTCCTTTCAAATTTGCACTGTTTTACTTCAAAAACTGAATGATTGCATTTTCAGTTTTGTACAGTATATGTAGAGACTTTGTATTTTGTCTTTCAAAATAAAACTTTTAATTTACAATTGTCAGCATCCTTTAACACTATAATTTTTTGTTTTTTAATAACCTGTAAAATAAGAAGTGTTTCTCTGTAGAACGTTTAGACTAGTATTTTACTTTTAGCACTTTATTGAATGCGTTTGATCATAATAATCTAGGAAAATCTGTGAAAGGACAGTGTTCCTCTGTACACGGTTTAGTGATATCACTTTATTTAATTGGTCAGTAAAAAATCCATAAAATAACACTGTTTTACACTGTTAAAAAAAAATAAAGAAACGGTCAAATGACTGGCAGTAACGGTTGCCAAACATAAAACTGAAGTAAATAAAAAATGGGACAAACCACGCTCATATTGATGTAATGTGGAATACCATTCATATGCCTTAAATATGGGATGATTCTATGTTAATGTCAAGCCTTGTTTGCAAATTTGTGCTAATATTGCCAACTTACAAAATAATGACAGACTGCTGATGTTACTGAACTCATAGTGTGAAATATCCAAAAACATTGCTTTTGGTACCATATAAGAGTCATAATTTGCTCAGTCAGTTGTTTGTTCTCTCACTTTTGTGTACATACAACAGACCCAAGTAAATGTTTGAAATTGTGCAATATCAGTTTTGTCTTCAGAAGATAAAAGCATAGCAATTTGGGTGGGCCCATGATCTTCCATCTAGCACCACAGTAGAACCAATGTGACAACTACATTAGATATGACAAACCTAACACAAACTATAACAAGCGGTTCATAATGTGTTATGTATAATTAATTATTTGGACATTTAACTCCTCTTCCTTTTGTATTCACAGGTTGATAACAAATGTGGTAATGGCCAGTTTCGATAGGGATGTAATGCAATGTTTGTCCACTGTTGGAGGCTGACAAAAATCAGGTTGACATCAGAATTTAATGTAAGATTGACGTCAACCTCTAATGTTGGATAGATGTTGCATTTTTCATTCTGACGTCAATCTGACGTTGGGTTCTGACATCAATCTGACGTTGGGTTCTGACGTCAACCTGATTTTCATTTTCAACCAAAATACAACGTCTGTCCAACGTTGGGTTCTGACGTCAATCTGACGTTGGGTTCTGACGTCAACCCGATTTTCATTTTCAACCAAAATACAACGTATGTCCAACGTCGGAGATTGACGTCAATCTGACGTTGGGTTTAGACGTCAACCCGATTTTCATTTTCAACCAAAATACAACGTCTGTCCAACGTTGGGTTCTGACGTCAATGTGACGTTGGGTTCTGACGTCAACCCGATTTTCATTTTCAACCAAAATACAACGTCTGTCCAACGTTGGGTTCTGACGTTGGGTTCTGACGTCAACCCGATTTTCATTTTCAACCAAAATACAACGTCTGTCCAACGTCGGAGATTGACGTCAATCTGACGTTGGGTTCTGACATCAATCTGACGTTGGGTTCTGACGTCAACCTGATTTTCATTTTCAACCAAAATACAACGTCTGTCCAACGTTGGGTTCTGACGTCAATCTGACGTTGGGTTCTGATGTCAATCTGACGTTGGGTTCTGACGTCAACCCGATTTTCATTTTCAACCAAAATACAACGTCTGTCCAACGTCGGAGATTGACATCAATTTGACGTTGGGTTTTGACATCAGTCTGACGTTGGATTCTGACGTCAACCCGATTTTCATTTTCAACCAAAATACAACGTCGGAGATTGACGTCAATCTGACGTTGGGTTCTGACATCAACCTGACGTTGGGTTCTGACGTCAACCCGATTTTCATTTTCAACCAAAATGCAACGTCTGTCCAACGTTGGAGATTGACGTCAATCTGACGTTGGGTTCTGACGTCAACCCGATTTTCATTTTCAACCAAAATACAACGTCTGTCCAACGTTGGAGATTGACGTCAATCTGACGTTGGGTTCTGACATCATTCTGACGTTGGGTTCTGACGTCAATATGACGTTGGGTTCTGACGTCAACCCGATTTTCATTTTCAACCAAAATGCAACGTCTGTCCAACGTCGGAGATTGACGTCAATCTGAAGTTGGGTTCTGACGTCAATATGACGTTGGGTTCTGACGTCAACCCGATTTTCATTTTCAACCAAAATACAACGTCTGTCCAACGTCGGAGATTGACGTCAACATGACGTTGGGTTCTGACGTCAACCCGATTTTCATTTTCAACCAAAATACAACGTCTGTCCAACGTTGGGTTCTGACGTCAATCTGACGTTGGGTTCTGACGTCAACCCGATTTTCATTTTCAACCAAAATACAACGTCTGTCCAACGTCGGAGATTGACGTCAATCTGACGTTGGTTTCTGACGTCAATCTGACGTTGGTTTCTGACGTCAATCTGACGTTGGTTTCTGACGTCAATCTGACGTTGGGTTCTGACGTCAATCTGACGTTGCGTTCTGACGTCAACCCGATTTTCACTTTCAACCAAAATACAACGTCTCTCCGACGTTGGGGTCCAACGTCAATCTGACGTCATATTGACGTCCGGTGCCTGCTGGGAAGGCCTTGAAATATTAACGCATATTTAACATGGCTGAATTGTTTTATTAAGCTCACAATGCTTTTGTGTCTTTTCCTGGTTATTTAATTTCTTTGAAAATGGTCCATGCTTTTAGATTGTAAGTGTAGGTTTCTAAGAAGCACATTAAAGCAAAGTGTTTTAAATCAGAGCAGATTGTCCAGATTGTGTTCGGAAATTGCTAATGTTACACGTCAACGGATGTACTTTACATTCACACGTTGTCCATTAGGAGGTGGTGTGAACAAGGGGGTGGGTGTGAGAAAATGAAAGGCCAGGGAGTGAGCGAAAGAGAAAGAGACTGAAAGCACAGAATTACATGCTGGGCAGTTACCATGGATCTAAATGTTCTAAAAAGCTGATTCTTTTTGGAATGGTCTCAACATATAATGACATTAATTGGGAAGTTCTGACATTCTTTTTTTTTGCAAAGCCTTTTTTCTTCTGGGTGTTAGCTCCATTCAAAAACCTGCCGTAAGTGACCGATTTGGAACGCTACACAAGCACGTCACACAAAAAGTGTTCTGCATGGGAGACTCAGCTTACAGTTGATTTCAATTGAGTTTGACGTTAGCATGTTGCTAAGCTAAGTGTTGTGCTCTAATAAGTTTAGAGCATACAGAAATATTAAGTAAATTAAACAATTTTTAATTACGCTGAAATACCTTTATTGACATTTCTCTCATCTCATCTCTTTTTTTTTTTTTTCAATGAGAAGTCAATGTCAGTCTAAAACGGCATTCTCCATGAATGATACATGTAATACTAATGTTAAGAATTTTGCTAAAAACAAAGGATCTTAAAAAGAGCTGGGCAACTTCAGTCCTGAAGGGCGACAGTCCTCAAGAGTTGAGCTCCAACGCAAAACGAAGTGATTTTAGTGATTCTGAAGACATTTGCCTTGTCCAAATACCCACCCTTGCAGTCTTAGCACTTGACCACTTGACAACTTATATGACGTATTTCCTGTATTTGGCCCAAGTGTTCAAGTGAGGAACAAGACCACAAGTGTGTCCAGATGGGACACACTTACAGTGTTGTAAAAATGCAAGTGTTTACATAGCTTTATTTTAATTCTAATTTTAAATACTTCGCATTTTAAAATCAACTTCTAAATGTCCGTTCAGTAGTTGACACAATTTTAATTTGTGGATTCTAATTAAGTGATAAAAAGCAGTTTTAAATGTTGTACAAAACAAATATTACCACCACTCATCTTTGCACCAATAAAACATAAAAACACTGTTTTTCTACCAAATTATATGCAATGTCTAATTATTATATTAATATTTAACTTACATTGGAAAGGTTTCCGTGACCTCTCGCAAGATCTCGGCAAAAAGTCTCACAATTTATTTTCAGAACATGATGCATGATGGGATACACTAAGCCTCGAAAACCGCTCCGGAGCGGTATTCGAGATAGTGTGGATTTAGTGTGCGTTAAGGGCACTGTGCTTTGCCATTTTTAAGTCCTGGGACAGTCTTGCGCACTTACTTCCTGTCGCGCGCACGCGCTCTAAAGTGGCGAAGACAGCAAGTGTGGGTATTTGGACAAGCCAACTGATTAGCTTGTTCAGGTGGGTTTGATTAGGGTTGGAGCTAAACTCTGCAGGACAGTGGCCTAGATTTGGCAGCTAGATTTTGGAACAAACCATTTGCTTATTTATACATAACAATCCCAAAGGAGCTCAGAGATCTTATAAGAGCTAACATAGCAATACATCAACACTGTTTTATCTAATTAGTCCATTAAGTGTTTTTGGACCGCTCCTGGGTTGCCAAAGCCCCCAATCTAAATATCTGAAAGGTGCTTTGCTTTTACAGTCAAATAACATCATCGATTGTGCAACCAATTAATTTTCACTGTGACTTTAATTGCCGTTAGATGAAGACAGCTCACTATTAAAAGCACTTTGAGTCAGAAAAATTAAAAATCTCTCCCTCTCACTTCCTCTCCTACATATAAATACAGCTTCCCATTACTGAGTTGAACATGTTGGTATGTGTAGTGCCTACCACCTTTCTTTTCTTAATATTATAGAATATGTCTCCCTTCTTTATTGATTTCATCCAGTAGATGAAGTGCGCGGTTGCTGATTGCACATAATTTATATAACGTCTCAGAACTCGTAAAACTCCAGATGACTGTAAAATAATAAGCTGATTCGCAATATGTGTAGCTTTTTGTACAGATGGTGAGACTCATAAATTCCTGAAGGAGAGATTTTGATTTATTTTTTTAAACAAAACACGCATGCGCTGATTTGTGACTGCATGTTTTGAGTTTGAGCTCCATCAAGTTGATTCCTTATCGTGTATTTTAAAAACAATTTTATACACTATCATTTTCGTTTCTATAACGTGTGAATATATCCCATATAGCATTCTAAAACAAAACCAATCAGAGTGCCTTGTTATCACTAGTTTTATTTTGATTTCTCAAGTCTGCTATTAGCTTATAGCCCGTTAACATCGGCAGCGTGGCTGCCGCTAATCTCGCTTACATTGCTAATACTCTATTTACACACATTACCATTGTTTCATTGTTACTTGCTTAAATGGCGGATTTGTGTCTACCTTTGAGTGCAGGTGAGGACACATTCAAGCTGCATTCGGTGCAGCTGGAGCTGGAGGCCGCGGAGAAGCAGATCCACGACCTGATGGAGAAGCAGGCCCATCTGAGAGACCGGAGAGCCGCGCTGGAAACATCCCGGGCTGATGCTCACAAGTCCAGGGTAAGTATACAGCACGCTGCTAACACTCCCACCACCTCTACTCCATGTGTTTCTCTGCACAGACCCTGTGCACCCAGGACGCGATCTTCCCAGATGTCCTTCACTCGGGCGTCAGGACGCCACGGACCCTGGGTGCACCAGCAGCGGAAGACGCGAGCCAGGCCCCGGGCGACGAGCTCTCCCCCTCCGCCGCCTCCGGTCTTCGAGATCTCCACCCGGAACCGCTTCGCTCCCCTCCGCGAGACGGAACGCAACGCTGTGATCGTCGGAGACTCCATCATCAGGTAAATGACACCAAGACACCATAGCTGAAGGTAAAGTGCACACTCACTGTTTCCCCGGTGCTCGTGTTCTCGATGTTTCTGCGCAGATACTCACGATCCTGAAGGGCGACGAGAGCATCGGTGCTGTCGTGCTGCACGCGGGGGTTAACGACACCAAGCTGCGGCAGATGGAGACACTGAAGAGGGACTTCAGGAGCCTGATCGAGACGGTACACAGCACATCGCCCGCGACGATGATCATCGTGTCAGGACCGCTTCCCACGTATCGACAAGGACACGAAAGGTTCAGTAGACTTTTTGCTTTAAACGAATGGTTATTGTAATGGTGTAAAGAACAGAAACTGCTCTTTGTTAATAATTGGAATCTTTTCTGGGAGCATCCTAGGCTTTTCCGTGCTGATGGACTGCACCACAGCAGAGTCGGAGCGGAACTCCTGTCGGACAACATCTCCAGGACGCTACGCTCCTATCACGAATTCAGCCTCTGTGGCTCCCTCCGCTCACCACCAGAGGGCACCGTCACCTGAGTACTAACCATCATTGGTTTCCCATTGACTCTCAACTACTTAAACTTTTCTCCCAGCTTCCTCATTGCGAAGTCTTGTCTTGCCATGCAAACATTTCTGAGTGTTTATTCCATGTGTGATTCCCCGTGTATGACCTGGACTGTTTACTGGACTCTGATTCTATGCCGCCTGCCTATTCTGATTCAATCTGCCTCGTCATTTGATTATCCTGTGTGTTTGCCGCCTGCCCTGATCTCTAGCCTGAACTCTGACTTTGATTCTGCCTTATCTACATTGTGTTTGAAGCCCGTGATTGAACTCTGCCTGTTTGACTTGCATTCTGTTTTAATAAAGCTGCACATGGATCCTAACGTCACTGACTCCTCGTTACAGCTCCATCTGACTAGTAAGCCTATTCTCAAATAACTGCTATGACGACTTTTGTTCTACCCACTTAAAAGATAGAAGTACTTGCGTTGTCCAATCTATACAGACTGTGTCTGTTCCCCGAATAGCGAGGCCAAAATATAAATTTAATGCAGGATCTAGAAAAACATCTGATCGTGATTAAACCAGAAAAATAAAATGAACAAAATAAATGAGCAAAAACTATTTTTAAAGCTTTGGCTCCTAAATATTAGATCACTCTCACCCAAAGCAGTTATTGTAAATTAAAATATCACAGATAATAATTTTGATGTACTCTGCCTGACTGAAACCTGGCTTAAACCAAATGAATATTTTGGTCTAAATGAGTCTACTCCACCAAGCTACTGTTATAAACATGAGCCCCGTCAGACAGGTCGTGGCGGCGGTGTGGCAACAATATATAGTGATATTCTCAATGTTACTCAGAAAACAGGATACAGGAGGTTTAACTCATTCAAAATACTTCTGCTTACTGTTACACTGTTAGATATGCAAAATAAATCTCTCCTGTCTCTTGCTCTGGCTACTGTGTATAGACGGCCAGGGCCATATACAGATTTCCTAAAAGAATGTGCAGATTTCCTCTCAGATCTATTAGTTAATGTTGATAAAGTGCTAATTGTCATAGATTTTAACATTCATTATGATAATACAAATGATGCGTTAGGACTTGCATTTACTGACCTAATAAACTCTTTTGGAGTCAAGCAAAACGTCACCGGGCCCACTCATCGTTTTAATCATGCGCTAGATTTAATTATATCGCATGGAATTGATCGTACCATAATCATAGATAATAACCAAAACAATCCAAGGTTTTTATTTAGCACAGTGGCTAGATTAACAAATAAACAGACGCCACCCGATCTAAATATTCCCTCACAGTTTAATAGTAATGACTTTATGAATTTCTTTACTGATAAAATAGACAACATCAGAAATACAATATCAAATGTAGATTCTACTGCGTCTAGTATTTCAGCTTCATTCATTGCACCCAAAGAAAAACTGCAGTGCTTTACAACTATAGGACAGGACGAGCTAAATAAACTTATCAGTGCAT
Organism: Barbus barbus; assembly: GCF_936440315.1. Taxonomy (NCBI): domain Eukaryota; kingdom Metazoa; phylum Chordata; class Actinopteri; order Cypriniformes; family Cyprinidae; genus Barbus; species Barbus barbus. The sequence continues at coordinate 8,396,275 of NC_136736.1, read as the reverse complement.
CTAAACCAACAACGTGTTTATTAGATCCTGTACCCACTAAACTACTGAAAGAGTTTTTACCTGTAGCAGAAGAACCGCTTCTCAATATTATTAACTCATCGTTATCTTTAGGTCACGTCCCAAAACCATTCAAGCTGGCGGTTATTAAGCCTCTTATTAAGAAACCACAACTAGATTCTAATGAACTGGCAAATTACAGACCCATTTCAAATCTTCCGTTTATGTCTAAAATTTTAGAAAAAGTTGTGTCTGCTCAATTGTGCTCCTTCTTGCAAAAAATTATCTCTATGAAGAATTTCAGTCAGGTTTCAGGCCTCACCATAATACAGAAACTGCACTTGTTAAAATTATAAATGACTTGCTTCTTGCTTCAGACCACGGCTGCATCTTATTGCTAGTATTACTTGATCTTAGTGCTGCGTTCAACACTATAGACCATGACATACTCATAGATCGATTACAAAACTATACTGGTATTCAAGGGCAGGGTTTAAGATGGTTTAGATCCTACCTGTCTGACCGCTACCACTTTGTTCCTTTAAATGGGGAGTCATCTCAATTTTCACCAGTAAAGTATGGAGTACCACAAGGATCTGTCCTAGGTTCTCTGCTATTTCCAATATACATGTGCCTCTTGGTAATGTTATTAGAAAATACGGGATTAGTTTTCATTGTTATGCTGATGATACTCAACTATATATCTCAACAAGACCATATGAAACTTATAAACTATCTAAGCTAATAGATTGTGTTGAAAATGTAAAAGATTGGATGACCAATAATTTCCTCCTATTAAATTCAGATAAGACAGAGATATTACTTATTGGACCAAAAAACATTACACAGAATCTCTTGGATTACAATTTGCAACTAGACGGATGCACTGTTACGTCCTCTAAAGTAAAAAAATCTGGGTGTTATATTAGACAGCAACTTGTCCTTTGAAAATCATATTTCCCATGTTAAAACAACAGCATTCTTCCATCTTAGAAACATTGCCAAGCTTCGAAACATGCTACCTGTTTCTGATGCATTCATGACCTCTAGACTGGACTATTGTAATGCACTGCTAGCTGGTTATTCTTCAATAAACAAGCTACAGTTCTTACCAGGTCAAGAAAATATGATCATATTACCCCATTTTTACAGTCTCTGCACTGGCTACCTATTAAGTTTCGTATCATTTACAAAATTGTATTACTTGCCTATAAGGCCCTAAATGGTTTAGCTCCTGCATACCTAACTTGTCTTCTACAACGCTCCCTAAGGTCGCAAAACTCTGTACTTTTGGTAGTACCTAGGATAGCAAAGTCCACTAAAGGAGGTAGAGCTTTTTCACATTTGGCTCCCAAACTCTGGAATAGCCTTCCTGATAACATTAGGGGTTCAGACACACTCTATCTGTTTAAATCTAGATTAAAGACACATCTCTTTAGCCAAGCATTCACATAATGCATCTTATAATCTTATACTGCAGTTATATCTGATCAAATGTACATTATTATTATTCTTTAGCTTGGGTTGAACAAACCATTTTTGCTTAGATGGAAAAGCAGCTACACTACTTATGTCTCTATTTGTTTCTCTGTTTCTGTCACGGCATTAACATCCCATGGTAACTAGGAATTACAGAAGCTTCAGTCTGGATCCAACCCTTAAATGATCTGAGATGACTGAACACCAGAGAAAAGATAATGCCAACCCCTCAGAGGACCTCAAAGGATGCCAACGCTCAGACAACATACAGAATTTCCAAATTTTGCCATAAGTTAAATATATTAAGGTTCTGCAATATATAAATATATTGTGGAAACTTAATTTCCTGTAGAGCTGCTTTGCAACGATTTGTATCGTAAAAAGCGCTATACAAGTAAACTTGAACTTGAAACTTGAACTTATATATACACACGTTACACTCATCTTTCTTAGTTCAGATTTATACTTATTCTTACTCTAGAAGCCAATCTAAGAGCTGTGGATTACGTAGTATAAATTCAACACACTCTACCATTTCTTCTAATTTTCACTAACAGATTCCTTCTTTCTTTCATAAGGCAAAATATGTCCATAAGTTCATTCATACCTGTAATGGGATTTCAAATTGAACCACTTGGACGAACCTTGGTACTGAAGACATTTTTACAGTTTGTAGCCTGAAGTGACAGATCTGAGAAAAAATGTAATGTGTTCACCTCTGCAAAGTAAATAGATGGGGGTTTTGGCCTAAAGCTGAAGTAATTTCTTTACCACTAGAGAATTAAATCTTAGTGATTGTTTTATTTTTTATTTAGCAAGCTAAATTATTTGACTGCATATTCCTGTCATCACCTTTAGACAAATTATCATAAGAATCTGAAAAAAGCGTTTTGTAATATCTCCATTTCATATCTACAAAGTCATTTGTACTGCGTCAGCAAGTGGTGTGGAAACAGGCCATAAATATGTCCTGTGACCATAAATTGCAATTTCCGTTTATTCTAATAGACTGAGCTCTTTAAAGAAAAAAATAATTTGTTTATGCTTACATTCTATGTTTTATTCATCATGATTCATTAATGCTTTGATTTAGCTTTCTTCCCCTTTTTGTGGGCAGAAAACATGAGAATGCCATTATGATGAAGAACATAATTGATCTTATTTCAGGAGAACCACAAGCCTTTGAACTCTAATAGTCCATGATGCTGGTGTCTCTTAGTAAGACACATTCTCCATCTTTTTGATGTCTCTCTCTCAGACATGAGCGCACACGCAAATGTGCGTACTGCATTTAAAATGACATCTCCATATAGCTTCATAATGTTGCAGTTTTTGTGTAAGGGAAGGGAGCCTCGGAAAATGAAGAAAGCCATCTGCTTCTCTCAGCTCCAGAGGAAAGAGATGCTGAAGCAACTGTGCAGTGAGAGGCATAACTAAACAAATGAATTGATTAGGACACCAGCAGAGGACAGAGGACAGCAAGCCTATAGCTTCTATTCAGAGAAACACGCCAAAATAAACAGAGAGGATTGCTAGGAAAAACACACACACTTTGATACACTACTGGTGACTGACAAGGAGTGAGAGGTGAAAAAAGTGACAAGCCAATAGTAAATGAAGGGCAAAGGTAGAGTCTGCTGTATGATGAGATGCACCCAACAGAACTGAAGCTCCATTTTCTCACAGGCTGCATTCTTTAAAGGTTAACACAGTCTGGGACTCTTGGTGGATACAAGGACAGAAACCATCACTCTTTCATCAGGCCCTCAACCCCACTGTGCCTCTCTGCCACACCAATGAAGATCTCTACATGATTGGGAAGTGTTGAAGTAAACATAAAACATGCCAAATGTGTCTATGAATAGAAATCATAATCATTACTGGACCTTTAGAGTGCAAATGGTAAACACACCAATCCATCTATGCAACTACAGCATACATTTGCATAGGAAAATAATTAAATCAATAAAAATATTTGTCAACATAGTATTCCAGTAACATATTTCACATTTTGGGTGGGTAAGATATTTGTTTTAGAAAGAAGGCTCTCCAATGCTGCATTTATTTGATAATAAATGCAGTAAAAACAGTAATAATTGTGGAATTTGAATGTAATTTGTATTCAAATATTTTGTTTTATGTTTTGATACATTTCAAAATGTAATTTATTCCTGTGACAGCAAATCTGAACCATAACTCTCATTTTCAGTGTCACATGATTAGAAATCAGTTTTATTTACTGATTTGGTGCCCAGTAGGCATTTATTATTACCAATGTTATTAATGCAAACATTTTACATGGACCTAATGTGTCCTTGTTGAATAAAAGTATTATTTTCTTCCAAAAAAAAGAAGAAAAAAAAGTACTGATCCAAAACTTTTCAACCATACTGTATATACAGCTACATACTGTACACACACATGGACACAATTTGCCTGTCTTAGCTTACAATATGTCTAGCTAGATTTGGAGGTCATGAGTCTGAAAAAGTCCATTCTTATATAAAAGTTATTGAATCCTTAAATGTCAGAAGTAAAAAAGAAAGCGGCTAACTTCGCCAAAAGTAACTAGGCGCAGACCTACAATGCTAGAATCAAACGGCAGTCTGGGTAATTTGCAGCGCGCAGCAATGCGCATCGTATTAGGATTATTCTCCATGGAAACATTTTTTTTTCTCCCAAGTTCTCTGCCTCCTGACCATTTACAACTTTATTTCTTTGCTTTTTTTTATTTTGCTGCATTCATTTCTGCTTCATTTTATCAGCAATGCAACACGTAGTGCAGAGTATGTGAGAAAGAGAAATGCATAAGTATAAAAAGATAAAGAAATCGCAGAGAGAGGATGCAAAATGCCAGAAGCGACCATCAAGAGACTGAACCACATGGCTCCCAGCAGAATACTCTGGAAGACAGCAGGAATGCCATTTATCTGCCATTTGCCCACCTTTCCTCCATCATTAGCTTAATAACCATTCCGATAAGCTGCACAGACTCAAGCCGGCCTCTTTACTTCCCTGATGGTCATAGACCTCAGAACCTGGCTGTGTTATGCCACTCTTGAGCCACTACTGAAACAATGGGGCTTGATGAGTCTGCCGCCATCATTGAGGGTTTCACATTGATCTTGTCCCATTAATATAAGCCGCTTAGGCTGCCCCACAGAGACATTGTGTAAGAGTTCCATGTTTCTCAACTGTTACAACATTGTACACACAGATACAATAAGCCCTACACACTCACTGTCCTGCTGGTTATCAAAAAGTGTGCGAATATTAGAAGCACTTTGAAATGAAAACTTATTCCCACTGATGGTAGATGAGAGCTGTTTGCATGACAAGTACATATTTGGCACACATATATTCATGTGTAAAACCTGAGCCATTTACATTTAATCATTTTGCAGATGCTTTTATACAAAGCAACTAACAAATGGGGAAAAAGCACAAGCAATTTTTTTTCATAAATGAGCGAAGAACCATTTTAAGAGTGAAACAAAGGAGTATTGAAGCACAGGAACTTAGAGAGGAGAAGGGTGTCAGTCCTCTGTCGTGTGCTTCTTGTGTTCCCGCCTCTTGTGTCCTTATTTGGTTTGATTCCTGTCCTTGTTAAGTGTGAATATCAGTTAAATATTGTCCAGCTGTGTTTGTCTAATTATTATCCTGTGTATATTATATATTAGTTCCTGTCTGTTCAGTTAGATTTCATTTGGTCTACTCCGTACTCCCCGTTGTTATTGTCTGTGTTTGCCCTGCCTTGTTTGAAGTAAAGACTGTTATTTGAGTTTACATCCTCGTCTCCTGTTCCTTGTTCCCCCTGCTGTGTGCACTGTGACAGAAGACCAGACCTTGGGGAAGTCGTGGCCTAATGGTTAGAGAGTCGGACTCGTAATCGAAAGGTTGCGGGTTCGAGTCCCCGGCCGGCAGGGATTGTAGGTGGGGGGAGTGAATGTACAGCGCTCTCTCCACCCTCAATACCACGACTGAGGTGCCCTTGAGCAAGGCACCGAACCCCCAATTGCTCCCCGGGCGCCGCAGCATGGCTGCCCACTGCTCCGGGTGTGTGTTCACGGTGTGTGTGTGTGTGTGTGTGTGCATTTGTTCACTACTCACTGCTGTGTGTGTGCACTTGGATGGGTTAAACGCAGAGCACCAATTTCGAGTATGGGTCACCATACTTGACAATACGTCACGACTTACTTACTTACTTACTTAAACAGTAAACGATTGTTTTGTTAGTTTTTTAAAAAGTTTTTCTTTGTTCCTGTTTTGTCCCCCGCGGCAGGGGAGCCGCTCGTTATCCCGTCATAGCCCGCTGTTAAAGTGTAGGAGTTTGGCGGGATCGCCATGAGTCCGCTGGCCGCGAGCCCCTCCAGCCCGCCGTTCGCGGAGATATCGCCGCCGCCGTCTGCGGCTCACCCAAGCCCGCCATTCGCGGGAGATCTACGCCGCCATCCGCGGCACACCCAAGCCCTCACTCAAGCCCCCCGACCCGCCAGCAAGTTCCCATGGATCCAGTCATCCAGTGCCGTGCCATGCCCCATGGATTTTTTTTTGGCCACAGCCACAAAGACCACCTGCCATGGCCTCCGGAGCTCCCAGTTCTGCCATGGCCTCCGATCTGTCTGTTGCGCTCTGGAGGGCCCCGTCCTGTAAGCCTGTCCGTGTGTGTCTTGAGAGGCCTCTAGAGCACCCCCCCTCCCCAGTGGAACTGTTACGACTTGGGAGTTATGTCAGTCCTCTGTCGTGTGTGTCTTGTGTTCCCTCCTCTTGTGTCCTTATTTGGTTTGTTTCCTGTCCTTGTTAAGTGTGATTATCAGTTAATTCTTGCCCAGCTGTGTTTGTCGAATTATCTATGATTATCCTGTGTATATTAGTTCCTGTCTGTTCAGTTAGATTTCGTCTGCTCTAGTCGTTACTCCCCGGTGTTCCTGTCTGTGTCTACCCTGCCTTGTCTTGCCCTGCCTTGTTTGAAGTAAAGACTGTTATTTAAGTTTACATCCTCGTTCCTCCCTGCTGTGTGCACCCTCATGCTATAAAAAATGTTTTTATTTCTTCAAAGGGTAACAAAAGAAAATGTGGATGCAATTACAAAGGAATTTGTGAACAAATGCAGATCAATCAGTTCTTTGAAAAGATCCAGTTCAAAGGATCGATTTGCTCTCAAAACATGTAAAGGAGAGGTAAGCCGTAAAGTAACAAAACATAAAACAAAAGCAAGAGAACAGAAAGAATAGTTGAATAAATAGTTTAATAAACTAAGGGTGCTTCTCACCCTTGTGTCAATACAACAGTTTTTCTCTCTTCATTGTATCACAGAAGAACATTCAGAAAAAAAAGTTTTTTTTTGTCCCCATGCAATTACAAAGGAATTTGTCAACTAGTCCAGATCAAAAACAAAGCAAATAAAAATTATTAAAACCAATTTTTTGTTTCTCAAACAAATATATGTATTACAGGGGTAAGTCTTGCATGTTTGGAATGTTATGATTTTGAGTAAATAATGACAGAATTTTCATTTTTGGTTGCACCATTGTTTGTTTTACCACACGGTTGAACTGTAGGTTAGATTGTAAGTGCTAAAGGAGTTGTGTCTTCAGACTGAAGTTTGGGATGGTCTCAGTAGATCAGGTGGAGGTTGAAATGTCATTCCACCACAGTGGAACAGAGAGAGTGAAGGTTGTTGTAAGCAAGCTAAAATGAGCTATATTAGCAGCAGACCACTCCTCACACACTCATCACATGTGAATTATGATTATAAAAATGCCAATTTCCCAGTTGCCGTTCCAATGGGTTACTAAGGCCACATGCAAGTTATCCACATGCTCTGCTCTGGAGACACTCTTTAGGACTCTTTAGCTCTAAAAGGCCAGTGGCTGGTTACGTAAACAACACTTATCAAAAGGGCATCCAGGTTAAACGCTGCCCTGCTGCTGTCTGCCATGATCAGTTTTGAAGGCGAGAAATGCCAAGTCTAACTGTAATGTTGCCTTATACCAGTAGTCTCCTGCTAACAGGAGACGGAGTGACATATTCAAGCGTGATCGGCCACGCTCGAAATATTTTGTTTAACATTGTGACATATGTGTCAACCTGACACTGTCTATCTGTGAGACATTGATTGCAACTGTGAATATATGAATGCTCGGCAAGGAGTGTGAGCGGCTGTGAGTGAGTGTATGTGTGTGTGATTTAGACAAAGACGTCCTTGAGGGCTGATACTCAAGAATGAAACCAAAACAAACCCTGTAGTTGATGTAGTTTGGAGAGCAGAGGGGTCTTAACGTATGATATTTCCTCCAGAGTCAAACAATAAGGAGCGCCACAATGCTACCTAGCAACAGACAGAAGAATGAGTTCTCATCTAAAAAGGGAAAAGAGTGTGTGTGTGTAGAGTGTGTATGAATGTGAAAGACAAGCAAGAGAAAGAATATGTAGTGGTCTGACACCTAGCCAGCAATAGAGGTGTTACAACTTCAACACCTCACCGTGGACAAATCCCTCAATCTGCCATGTTTAGTTTGTTTAACCTTTCTGCCATGCAGAAATGTGACTATCTATTTGCTGAAATGCCCATGATATTTTTTTCTATTGAGCGTTTTTCCCCCCAAATGCAAGTGGGTGTTACGAGTGTCCTCGACAGGAGAATAATGCTAGCACAACGGTGTTGCCTTTTAGGAGAACAGGAAGTAAACGACCAGCACTCACTCTGTGATTTTGGAACAACAAAGCTCTTTTGTCAGAACATGCATTTTATCTCTGAGGTTGATGGACGGGGTCAGGGTTATATCTCCTTGCCGGCATGGAATGCAATAACTACACATGGAGTTGTTTGAAGTACAGAAGATGGAGAAACGGAAGTGACCGAACGAGGAGGCAAGAGAAGAGAATGTGGAACATTAAAACCAAAGTAGTTTTGTCCCTGATTCTTAAGATAAAACTGGCTACAAACATAAAGGTTTATGTACCACTAATGATTAAAAATCAGACAATAAATGCACACTTTTCTGCTGCTATTAAACACACATATAAGTTTGTAATGTAGAGGATAAGCAAAGGATGGTGTTTTTAATGTGCCATTTTCTGCAATGCCAAGCACAACACAAGCATATGGCCCAACCAAACCCTGATTGCCTAAGTGCATGGTCTCAACCCTTAGAGCAACAGGGGACTCTATAACAGAATGCATCTTCTCATCCCTCGGTGTGAGATTGGTCTGTGCAGCAGCTCCTCTACAATTAAATAAACCAGTATATGTGGGTGCAAGTGTAAACACACACTGACTGCAGTCTGCTAAGAAAACCTGGGAACCTAAGAAAATGACCTAAATAGACTAATAAACCACCAGACAGACACTCTATAGTTTGTGCAAGTGTGTGTGTGTGTACGTGAGAAGCAGAGAAAAGTGCATTTCTAGGGGCACAAAATGAGGTCCTCCATCACCTTTTTTCCAATGACAGTTGGCCCACATACAATACACAGCAGACGCAGACATAGTCCATATCTCCTCTCTATACATTTAATATCACTGCACTCAGCAGAAAAAAAAAAAGTCTTCAGTTCATAGATTCAACCTGTTCAGGTTTTATTCTTAAGGCAGAGGATTGATTGTAACTAAATTGATTGTAATCCTTAAGAGGACTGATTGTAACTAAACTCCTAAAACATCTCAGCCAGACATTAGCAAACCAAAAACATTTGATGTCAATGATGAGCCATTATTCCTATTATTCTGTGTAATAATAATGATGATGATGATGATGATGATGGTGATGATAATAACAACAACAACAACAACAATAATAATAATAATAATAATATGGACAAACATATATCATATATTTGTCTAAAATAAATTATAAATTCATTCATTTTCAAATAAAAATGAATAATAATATAAATTTAATTATGTAATGTATTATTACTATTATTATCATTTTGTTAATGAACAAACAAATAAATCTATAAAACTTTCATATAAAATGTATATGAATGTTACATTATTATTTACTTAATAATTGCCACTATTGTTGTTGGGTTGTTAAATAAATAATAATTCATTAAAAATAATATAAACAAACAAACAAAATTAGTGTGCAAAACTGACAGACCTCAATTATCAGTAGTGCTTCTCTGTATGGTTGAAAATAGAAGCTCTGTTCTGTTCTTCCAGTCTTGTGCCATTGCTCTCTTACCCCCTTTCCACCAGCTGGAACCAGGTGCTAGTTCAGAGTCAGTGCTATAGCCGGTTCGTAGTTGGTTCGACTGGCGAGCCCTTTAAGAACCGGTTGCTTTTCCACAGGCTAGAGAGCCAATACAGAGCCAGGTCTTACATCACAATACGTTTCATGTGTCGGTTCACTAGCGCAGCACAACAGGCTTGTTCGAGGTGCATCAGCGCCATGCAGACCGATCGATCGATCTGCACACAACACACTAAAGCACCGCGAGAGCGATCCAAAAGCATAAAGAGCCGTCAGCTTTCCAGTCGCTCCTGCAGCACCCCGATGCCTCGCACCGAACGGTCCGCGCAGCGCCGATCCATCCCGAACAAGCCTAAACAAACTATCAGCAATGGCGGATGTTGCATTGCTATTGATGTTCATGGCTTTGCGAACCTACATCGGTATCTAAACACGGCGAATCAAACATGTTCGCATTTAGCTGCTATTTCAAATATGGCGGTCCAAGTTTCTGTTCGTCTTGTTGGTCACGGTAACCCCGCCCCCAGCCCCTGACGCAAGCGGTTCTACCTTCTAGCCCAGCAATGTTTTGGTGCTACTTACGAACCGCTTTTCCTGCCCAGTTTGAAACTAGGCTCTGGCTCCGAACCAGCACTGGAACTGCCTTGGTGGAAAAGGGGTAACTGACACCTCTCATACAGAGATCTAACACATATCTCGCCCCCTCCCCCCCATTCTGTCTGTCTCAGGGCTACCATATAGCCTAACATATAGCATACAGGATTTTTGGCACTGTCACACATAAAAAAATGAAGCTCTACTTTTGTCAAAAGAAAAACTATTTGAACCAAACTTTTATGTCCAACCCACATCTCATATGTGGTACAAGTGTCAGGAACCTGCTCCTCTCTCACACTGACATTGTCAGTCAGCTGAATGAATTAGATATGCCCAGCACACCAGCTAGTGTTAATATGTGGCTGTATTGAACAGGCCTTGTTTGAGAGGCGGCTTGAGATGAGCTTCGGTCTGTGTGTGGCTCATGTAAAATGGTAGATTCGTCACGGCAGGACAAAGCGGGCGAGACAGATAGGGATGGCACGACGTGACATGAAACTTCAAAGAAAGACGGTGTGACAAAGACTGTGGTTTTTGATGAAGTATGCTGAAAATATCATTGTCAATCACTCCAACTGACAGATGAGGAACTCTACTAAAGCAATACAACCAGAGCAACATTTCGTCCCTCAGATCTTCCAGGTGTAAGCGATCGTGTGAATATTTGCTGTCTCGCTTTATATTACAGCATTCACTGTACTCTGTATTTATTTACATAAATAAATACAGAGTAACACTCAAAACTGTATGCATTTGCTATATAAATATTTACAATGCCCTGTGGCAAATCCTTTTTGCATATTATTATACAACTCACTGGAATCCTTGATTCTGATTGGCCAATCACGTCATTCAGTGTTCCAAATTGTTGTATAATAACCACTAAACTGTCTGTTTATGTATATTCATGTACATTACTTGTTGTTCCTGCCAAACAATCTCCTTCAATGTGCTAGTTTTATGTCTCTCAGAGCACTCTCTTCTTCCTCAATAAAAATCATTTCAACTTTAAGTATTTTCATCTTTTTTATTTATTTATATCCCACATAAAAAAGTACGGCCATAATCACAAAATAAACTTTTTCAGGATGATATAAGACTCTTCCACTTCCTGCCCAGTGATTTTTTACCCTGTCATGGTTTATTTTGACTATACATTATGACATACTTAGCCACAAATTAATATTTTTTTTTTTTTTTTTTGCAGGAAAGCTGCTTATAAGTAGACATTGCTGTTATTGCTACAGTAAATGATGGATACTGTAAAATCAAGTGTCCACTTTCAAAAGAACCGTTATGCATCATCTTTTGTATTTGTTGTATCTGCACAAAATCACCGCTAGCAGATTTTCCAGTAAAGGTGATATAATATGATGAAAGATTCAAAAGACCAGGTCACATTGAACAAACTATCAGATTTATTATAGCAATTTTCTGTATTGTTGTTTGAATTAAGGTGCACAGGGACCTACATTTGCTGATGTCTGCATTAAGTAAGAGTGAGTCAGTGTGTCTGAGAAAGAGAGAGAAGCAAAGCAAAGAATGGAGTAAAATGAGAATGGAAGAGCAAAGTGGGACAGGATCAGTAAATTACCTCATGGGAAATGGTGATAATATTTTCTCAGTGGACTCGATCTCCTATAAATTACACTTAGCATTTAATAAGCCTTTACCACGAACTTGCTACCTTATATGCATTTACCTAATTAATCAGAGATGGCAGTGCAGTGGCTCACTTGCTTTACTCTGTATTTTACCGTGGTAAAAAACCCATTCTAATTAGGAGAGATGATCTAGTTTTCTTTAATGAGAATTGATGGATATTCTCCTGCTTCGTGAAACCCTTTCTCTTTTGTTCTACCCTCCTCCTCCACCATCCCTACGAACCCAACTGCAAATCAGCCACTTCTATAAAAACGGCAAATGAGCCTGTGTGTTTGATTAATGGGCTTAATTTTCAGAGGATTTGACTCTGCTACGATAGTCCACTTCACCTCTAAAGCTTTCTGATGATTAGATTTAGACTGTGTCAAAAAGTCAAACAGCTTAGAGACAAGTGTCCCTGAACCCCTCCCTCTATACTGCCGTCACCTCCCTGACACACTCGCTAACCATTAACACCAACTTTATTCCCATCAAATCTTTGCTTTGAAAGATAAATGTAAAGAAAAGTTTTATTTTGCTAATGTAACAAACTTCTCACCAATAGCACAACGTATATTCTGGATGGTGTGACTTCATATGCATATCTACTGGCAGAGATGCTATTTGTCCCGTGGCTTAAATTAAGTTTACGTTTAAGTTTGTGCTTTATGAAAACAGCATGCAATGTCAATGTGTCACAAAATAAGTCAAGATGATGAAGAACTTATTAATGTACGGCCCCCATGTCACAACTTTCCACATATGGAGTTTAATGTGTGATAGTAGGTGTGTGTATAATGCATATTTTATGACTTCACATGTGGCTCATCTGATCAAAATCCAGTTTCATTATATCGTTTTTGACTGTTTTTAGTGTGTTACATAATACAAAATTGTTTCTGCACTGATGCCAGACTTTCATATGAATAATTTCAGTTTTGCAATCTTCAAGTTACAAATAAAAAGAGTAAAGTTGACTTATTTTCAAACAATAAGATACTTATGTTTCAAATAAATGCTGTTTTGAACTTTCATCATCATTTCATTCATCTAAGAATCCTGAAAAAATAAATATTCACAGAATTATGAACACTGATGTTCCTCAAGCACCAAATCAGCATAGTATGATTTCTGAAGGATCATGTGACACTGATGACTGGAGTAATGCAATGCTACTTAAAATTCAGCTTTTCCATTACAAGAATAAATTATATTTTGAAATATATTAAAGTAGTGACAGTGATTTTAACAGTGATTTGAAATTGTAATATTATTTCACAATCTTTTTTTTTTTTTTTTACTGTATTCCTGATCAAATAAATGTTGCCTTAGTGAGCATAAGAGACTTATTTTGTTAAAACATAAATAAATATGTATCTTACACACTCTAAACTTGTAAATGGTAGTGTAACTGTATCTTGATATATGGCATTATAACGATGTAAGATTTTGGTCAAACTGCCAACACTTAATCTGGACAATTTTTGGAATGTTTGCTCATGTTTGATCAAAAATTTGTCTTTTTTTTTAAGATTTATTTTTGGTATTTTGGCCTTTATTGTAATATGACAGGAAGTGGGAGAGAGAAGGGGACGGGATCGGGAAAGGTCCGGGACATGAACTCGGGACGCCCAAAGCGCACCTGTGCTATATGTCGGCATGCTGCCCATGAGGCTATTGACGCTGACAAAATCTCTTTTTGATGCCATGAAGTTGCAATTTTACTCTGCTCAGCAACCAGCAGCGTTTTATCTTATCATTAGTTAAGTCTACATTTACACAGCGGACTTGCTTTTGGAACAGCACGAAAGAGCATAAGAACACTTCACTGGCACATCTCAAAATTAACTTCACTCAGCATAAAAGCCAACATCCCTTCAATCTGGTTCAAGAAACGCAGCAGAATTTGGCAGCCTTGTAAAAGTTTAATCGAGTAATCCCATAACCCAGTGGGTCAGTCCTTGTTATCTCTCCACACAAAGATGGCCACTGCATTGTTGAGTAAATGTTGTCTCTAATACTCTTACGCAGTGACTTCTGATAGAAATCCTGTTAATATTACATGTGAAGCCGGGCTTTGATGATGTAGGACAAGCTAAAACTAGGGCTTTCCCCAAGAGAAACCCAAGGCTGCCTCAAGGGAGACTGCCTTCACTGTTTTCTCTCTTCTGCGCTTCGGAGACTGATGACATTGCTGCCAGAAAATGGTTTTGTTCTCAGCATTTTTTTTTTTTTTTTTAAGAATGGTAACACTTCTGTACAAATTTTAGAAAGAAAGAAAGAAAGCCAAAGCATATAGAATATACTTTTTTTTACTGCTTTGATTGTGTTACATAAAACAAACAGCTGTTTCTGCACTGTTTCCAGACTTTTTTCATTTTTATTTTATAACCCCAGTTTTGCAAAATTTAAGATCCATATAAAAAGAGTAGATAATTATATATCTAGTCCCTTTCATTTCTAAAGTATTTAATTCACTGGATGAAACAAACAAACAAAGAACATGATTATTTGGAGAGAGAAAGGTCAGTATTTTTTTTTTATAAATTAATAAATTATTATTATTATTTTTTAATTCTATTTCAAATAAATTATGTTCTTTTGAACTGTTTATACATTTAAAGAATCCTGGAAAAAGTATTAGTTTCCAAAATATATTAAGCCGCACAACTGTTGTGAATATTGATAATAATAAGAAATGCACAACTAAAAAAAGCTATGAACATCTGAAAAAGAAAGAAAGAAAGAAAGAAAGAAAGAAAGAAAGAAAGAAAAACTTTGTAACACTTAAAAAAAATTAAATAGAAATATTCTGTCTATTTCTATTTCCTATTTCTAAAAAGCATTAAAAGTGAAGCCAGGAAATTATGACATGTTTACACATTTCCGTGAGACGACTATCAGACATCTTTGCACACTTGAGAGCAACAGCGGCTGACTAGCTCGGCTGATTGCCATTCAGATCCACACCCTGAAGAACCATCTGTGGACGGACATTTAGAATTCAACTGATGACCTTATGATAATGTTCCATCAGCAGAAGCTGATAGAAGTTTGGAAAAAATAATTAATGAAATAAAAAGCACCCACTCCAACCCAGTCCGCCCTGCTCACACCAAGATCACATAAGCTGCAAGAGTAGATACTTCAAAGTTTCTCCCTCCAAGGGCCCGGCTGGAGACGCAGTTGTGTGCTAAGAAGCGCAGTGAGCTCGTGTTTAACAGTGCTGTTAGCCACGCGCCCTAGTAATGGTAAATTGCCGTTTCATTAGCTCTAATTACTAAAAACCGTTAAGAGCGGTGGGGTAGACACACTAACTAATTTTCCGAGAGCGCTGTAGGTAATTCTTCAGGAAGATTGTTCAAAGGCTCTCCCGATGTCACCACACGCACGGCAGAAAGCGAATCTAAGAAAAATTATATGCAACACCTCCTATTGAGATACCTGAAAGCCTTTCCAAATGGCATGGTGACAAAAACTTTCTAATGTGTCCAAGATGAGGATGGCTACCATGGAGAGGAAAAATACAGAACAAATTGTGAGTGTTATGAGATTATATAGCTGGTGATGAGGTGGCATAACTGTTATCCTGCAGTGTCAGAAATACTATGGAAAGCGGCCAGCAGGAAATGGACCTGTGTGTATGTGTTACAAATAGTGATATTCTACTAGTGTTGTCAAAAATATCGATATTTCGATAAATATCGATACTGAAATATCTGAACGGTACCAATATTAATTTCCCGAAGTATCGATACACCGATACTAGCCGAGCTGTCACTTCCACTTCTCTCCAAAGGCACGTGGACAAGCAACACACGTGACCGCACTCGTCTCCTTCGCTCTGGTTAAACAGCACAAGTGAAGTGAATAGAAAGATGACTGCTCTGGTTGTTAAAGAACACAGCAGGAGCTCTATCTGTAGGATCTATGATCTCCGCGATGCAGAGAACGCGCACGGAATCCAGTCATAAAAACGGAATTTACAGTTTAACGCGGAATGTCACGGAATTTGTCAAAGTTTGGATGAATTAATCAAAAGTAGATCATTACACTTAAATCAAATCGCGATATGGACTAGTATCTGTAAATATTAAGCTGCAAAAGTGGATTTAAATATGAATCCTGCATGTTCTGCGCAGCTCTGTGTGAATGTGCTGCACCTGCGGTTGTGTTTACTAATGTGGCGCTCGCGGTGATTTCAGCGTCTGCCGTCTCAATGAGGACATAAATACATCAACAATATCTCCAGAACTGATCTGAAAGGCACTTTACGAGCATTTTACCATTTAATTTGAGTAAAACTAGCATCATATCATATACACACACAGAACTTTAAAAGTATTCACGGCAACCCGTCAAAATAAAAGTTCGGTTTAACAGCCTATTAAAGACCGTGTGCCAGAAATAGGCTATATTACTATTATTTAGTAGAATGTACATAATACTACTACTTATTACTACTGTAATTTTTTTTAAAGAAATAATCACAAAATGTTTAAATTTTAATAGTAAATCCCCTTCATTTGCCAAAAATGTAAATGTTTAATTTTCATTAATTCAAATATAAATGAATTAAAATTGTTTTATGCCTTCATCTGATATCCAGTAAAATTTAAATACACAACACAGAATTTCTGAGGGGGAAAACACATTTCATAAGGCTACTGTAAGAATAAATAAAAATTGTTTGTATGCATTCAAATAGCCTAATAGACATGCTAAAACACTTTTATTGTTACCAAATTTGGTAACAATAAAACATAAGGTGAGAAAAAAATAAAACATTTCATACGGCCCTAAACGTGTCATTTTTGTTACACTTTTAATAAATGTTAAATTGTATAATTTTCATGATTTTAATGAATTAGACATGCTTTTAGATTAATAGCATTTAATTTGACCATTAAAAAAAAAACAGAGTCCAGAAAAATTAAAATGGAAAAAATTGAATGTAGAAAAAAATTAACGGAATTTGGGGAAAAATAAAACGGATTTCATAGGGCCCTATATCTGGAAATATTTTGGTTATGAAGCAAATGAGAATATCAACAAATATAACTTTGGATTTTAATTAGTACATGTATTAGTAAACGTTAGTTTCAATTAACATTTAACTAAGATTAATAAAAGATTAATAAATAAATCAACAAATGCAGTACCTCAAGACATTTTTTTGTTCATGTAAAATATACCGCATGTTCTCGACTTGTTACATTTATCTTTAAATTTAAAAAATTACCCCCTTAATATTGTGGCAGTTTTTTTCTCCGTGGTATCGAAAATGGTATCGAGTATCGATATTTTTCAAGGTATCGTATCGAAGTTAGAAATTCCAGTATCGTGACAACACTATATTCTACATTGTTGTGAATTGTAAATGCAGTACCCACACAGCCTTCTTACAGCCTGCATGATGTTAAAAAGAGTGGAGATCACTCTGTTGGCCGCTGCTCTTTGGCAAACCATTAACCTTTTGTTTGGTAGAGAGCAGTGAATTAATTTGTGCTCATGAAATGATTCTAACAATCAATATTAGCCACAGGAAATACCATGATCGCAAGTGGCAGGAAATGTTCACTGTGGCGATCTATAAAATTGACCGACACAGCTCGGAAAATCACTAGACTATAGTATACAATTAAGTGATAAGTACAAGAATGCAACAGATTGCTGCTGTGTTGAAAATCAGACTGTGACTTGGCACTAATGGTTATTATTATTATTATTAATACTACTACTACCACTATTATTATTATTATTATTTAAATCTAAGAAAGCAATCTATAACCTTTATTTTATATATTTATTTATTTTTATATTTTTTGTTTACTTTATTCAATTATTATAATTTTTTTTAAATGCATCATAATTATCTTATGGTGAACCATTTGTCCATGCATATACATACATATCTCTCTCTCTCTCTCTCTCTCTCTCTCTATTCCATTATAATCAGAATGCCTAACTAAACTAAAAATAAAAAAATAAATAGAAAAAAATACATATAAAATAAAATAAATAAAGGTTATAGATGACATTCTTAGATTTAAATAATAATGATAATAATAATAACAATACGACAGCCATCTATAACCTTCACTATCAGTAACAGTAGTAAGATTATTTTGTAGGGTTTATAAAGGGTCCTGGAAAAGGATGCATCCCTTCCTTTAAAATTAAATTTGTTATGTTATAATGAGTGTCTCTTCACCTTTTTGAAGAACACCGAACAAAGTGAAAAGAGCCTAGTCAGAGTAACAAGAGAAAGAATAATGAGGTCTTGTCTTTTTTCAATACTGGAGTGAAGTGTTGAAGTGACACAGGGTATGGAGCTGTACAGATGTAGGGGGTAGCAGGTGGAGCAGAGAGAGGCAGAGAAATGCGCAAAGAGGATCCTGTAGGAGGAAATAGAGATAGCCTTTAATTTGAGACCAATTGCACAGGGGAGATGGAGCATCATGCAGCAGACACTTGAGAATCGTCCATCTGCAAGGTAATAAATTCCATGCGTATTAGCATCCAGTTTCACCCACACTCTATATCTCTCGCGCACACACACAAAATCGGGCCCCCAGGTGCAAGCGGTCTCTTTATGGCTATGGGAAAACATTGTGAATTGTTGGGCTTAAAGAGCACACTGGTTACGTGGTAGACGGGTACAGACTGCTTTCATGCTTTCTTTATAAGACTGCCAGACATACATAACAAAGCTTATTTTGATTATGGCTAATGTCTAAAAGAGGGATGTATATGCCTCAGAAAGCTGTTTGAATTTGCATACACTGTCATGAAAGGTAAGGTTTGGATTACTGTGCTTCAATTTCCAGCCTATTTCACAAATTAATGTCTGTAATCAATGACTGTGTTCAATAGCAGTCTTGAAAAAAATGCCATTTTGTATTTAAAAACCACAGTTTTAAATATTTTAAAACAAATTAATCAGTTCATACACAATTTGTGTAGAAGTACGGCTTTTGAATCCACAATTATTGGATTCCAGCCATGGATAAACATGCACATGCTTGGCTTTCAAAAGCCATGTATTGTTCCAAGCAACAAAGCACAGTGCAACAAATTCCAAAATTGCACTGGAAACAATAGCGAAAATTTGTGGCACACTGTCAAGGTGTATTCAAGAAGAGCAAACTTACATTTTACAGAGAACAATAGGTATTTGGCAACCATCAAATAACAACTTCTCTCACAAAGCCTGCACAAAGAGTATATTAAACTACTGAAGTATATATATATTTTACATGCTACACTGACAGTTAGTCTCCATTCACCCCTGACAAGCGCGCATCATTGGGACAATCAGAAGGTACTGTCAAATTGCACACTTAATCAGAGGTGGGTGGATGCTGATGAAAACCGTGTTATACAGAACAAAATCTCCCCATTGTTCCCGCACACTGACATCTGCAGCATTAGATGTCCTCCTCTGTCCTCTCCTTGCCTGGCTAACCACCCACAGGGGAACGGACGGCTAAGCGGCACTTACAGTGTTTTCAATTGGATATGATAAGCTAATTCCACAGGCCGGCATTCTTATTCACTCTAATGTTATTTTTCTTTCTTTTTAACATGGCCAGCCTGGCCCAGAGCAGTAAAAGTTGAAATTGGACAGCTTTAGATTGTCCGATTGCCCAAGATATTCAATTACCGGAGATTAACCCGTGCAAACAAGTGCATCTGGCGCCATCTCTGATCTCACTAAAGTCTGTCTAAGGCAAGAGACTATGGATGGAGGAACTGACATATGGAGAGAAAAAATAATTATAGCAACTTCCTTCTCGCTCTGAAAAACGACTTTCTGAGATCATTTGTCCCACAGCAGATTTCCACTTAAAGAAAAGTCAAATTTCCTTATATTTGTGAATTTTTTTCAACAATTCAAATAAATAATGCCAAAACAACCTTTTCACATATTATTAAGAAACAAAATAATCATTACACCTACCAGAAGGTGCACGAACTATTATAAAAAAGTTTTTGTCACATTATTTATCATTATTTATCTACAAAACATTGTTAGTATGCACAGTATTATGAGACCATGCTCTCATTTACTTTCATTAATTTCCAACCACAATAGTAAATGTCTGAAAAACTCGAACATTCATTACTGTGAATTCCTTATTAAGAAGATTTATTTTAGGGAGCAGTATACCAAGAAATATAAATTTACAACTCAAATGGTCCATTGTTTGACAAATGCAGTTTTTGCTGACCAGCTCTAGAATCATCAGAAATATCAGTCAGCATATGCATTGTTAATTTATCAGCTGTGGATTAGATGAGCCCCATCAATCTTTGTATTGACACTTTAAACAGCATTGACCTGCTATAACGCAATGGCTCTAACTGATTCTGCAATAAAGTGGCTCATAAAATGGCTCCTTGTAACTCTAACCACAAATTATCCAATGATCCAATCAGGCTATTGATTCGTTCCTGCCTTTCCATGTCTTAATCACCTTTAGACATACATTAGCACAAGCAAATCAGTCATGACTGGCCAGTTTGCTTAGTTAAGCCAATGTTGTCCATCGTCATACTAAAATACAGGCGTGTGCAGTGCACACATAGACATCACAGGGTGTCACGCAACGGCGACAGAAGTGCTGTGAAAAGACGAAGTCAGGGTCCAAGTGCCGGTAAGGTGCTTTTAATTGAAACAAAAAGGGCCAACACGGCACAAAAAAACAAAACAGAAAAGGACTGGGATACAAACGGCAACACAGTGCATGTATCCCAGACGAGAGCAAACACTAGAAATGGCACAACTACAATTTACAAATAACAATTAATGAACCCAGGCAGAGTGGTGGGAGAGGGGAGACTATATAGTCTGTGCCAAATGGAGAACAGCTGGGAGTGTGAAGTGTACAGGTGTGTGTGGTTACGGTAGATAAGTCCGGGAGGACGGGAGATGGCGGCCTCCTGTGGCGACATGGAGAAGAGCAGGACCCGGACACATGACATGACCCCTCCCTTAAGGAACAGCTTCCAGTCGTTCCCCAGCGCCCATCCAGGGGGACGTCAGAGTGGGGGTGGAGCAGTGGGATGGGGGGGGACCAGGTCCGTGTGCTGGAGGGGGACCTGGTACCTGAGGCAGCGCTGGCGGGATGGAGACCCAGGGCAGAACCAGTGGCCACCACAGAGGTGTGTGTGGAGCTGCCACCCTGGAGCGGGCAATGGCGGGCTCCACCGCTTTGGGGGGCACATCAGTGTGGGGAACATCAGCGGACACCGCCGCCTCGAGGGAACTGTGAGCGGACGCAGCCACTTTGGGAGGCTCGTGAGCAGGCACCGCCGCTTCAGGAAGGCCTGAAGTGAGCTCCACGGACTCGGGGGCAACATCAGCGGAATCCGCCGCTTTGAAAAGGCCTGACGCGAACTCCGCCGCCCCGGAGGGAACACCAGTGGACTCAGACTCTTCGGGAAGGCCTGAAGCAAGCTCCGCTGCCCCGGAGGGAATGTCAGCGGACTCCGCCGCTTTAAGAAAGCCTGAAGCGAGCTCCACTGCCTCGGAGGGAACGTGAGCGAGCTCCGCTGTCTCGGGAGGAACGTGAGCGGTCACCATCGCCTTGTGAGCGAGCTCCGCTGTCTCGTGAGGAACGTGAGCAGTCACCATTGCTTCGGGAGCTTCGTGAGCAAACACCGCTGTCTTGGGAGGAACGTGAACGGTCACCATCGCCTCGGGAGCTTCGTGAGCAAGCTCCGCTGTCTCGTGAGGAACGTGAGAGGTCACCATCGCCTCGGGAGCTTCGTGAGCGAACACCGCTGTCTCGGGAGGAACGTGAGTGGTCACCATCGCCTCGGGAGCTTCGTGAGCGAACACCGCTGTCTCGGGAGGAACGTGAGCAAACCACGCCGCTCGCACCGACATCAGCGGGGGTTCCTGCCTGCTGCGTATCAGTCCAGGATGCTCCAGGAATGGGCGCGAGGTGCTGGGTGCGGCCGACGAGGCTTCTGACGCCCCTTGGATCGCTGCATCAGGAGAACTGTGAACGGGCTCCGCCGCTAACGCCACCCTGATGGCTGAGTCGCTCAAATGCAGAGCCAGGTATATGTAGTCCTCCAGCGACTCCTCGGGGACCCAGTATGGCATCAGGGATTTGAAGGGCTCGGCCAGGCCTCCGTAGAAGAAGCTCATGAGGCAGGTCTTCTCCATAGCCGAGCCACTCCAATGAAGTCCCTGGCATATTCCTCCATGCTCCGGTCTCCCTGGCGGATGTTGAGCAACCTCCCTGCTGGACCCATGATCACTGGGTTCATTCTGTCACGCAACGGCGACGGAAGAGCTGTGAAAAGACGAAGTCAGGGTCCAAGTGCCGGTAAGGTGCTTTTAATTGAAACAAAAAGGGCCAAAACGGCACAAAAAACAAAACAGAAAAGGACTGGGATACAAACGGCAACACAGTGCATGTATCCCAGACCAGAGCAAACACTAGAAATGGCACAACTACAATTTACAAATAACAGTTAATGAAACCAGGCAGAGTGGTGGGAGAGGGGAGACTATATAGTCTGTGCCAAATGGAGAACAGCTGGGAGTGTGAAGTGTACAGGTGTGTGTGGTTACGGTAGATGAGTCCGGGAGGACGGGAGATGGCGGCCTCCTGTGGCGACAGGGAGACGCGCAGGACCCGGACTCATGACACAGGGGGCTTGATCACCTGCCATTTTTCTTCCTCGAGAGCAAGTGCCCTTTTTTCCGGGGAGTTTTTTATTTTTATTTTTTATATAAATTCATTTATGTATATATGTGTGCATGTGTGTATTCTGTTTGGGTACAGTTTTCCCTGTCAAACAAATAAAAAAAATCAAAATATCAGGTCAGGTCGGGAAAAAAGACGAGTTCCGATGCCTTTCTTTCCTCCGTGTCTTCGCACAGGCGCACAGCAGTGTAGCACGATCGGCACATGCACATTACAGACAGGCAGAGAGCCTCCCTCCCTTTCCAGTTGTGTTTGTCTCGGTGTGGAGGTGAGTGGTGATGAACAAAAGACTAAGCTACCTGTGCCTCAAATTTACAGCTAATTATCCAAAAGACAAAAGGCAATTGTACTTAATTTGTCTCGCTACCATTCATGACTCATGAGAACTGCCACGTAAGTTAGCTAAAGCTTAGGTAAAGCAATAGGAAGTCTAGTTGGTTAGACCAGTGCATGTTCTTCCACTGCACGATTCAGTTTATTAAAATGCATTTAGAATAATCACAAAATTCAAGATATGGGGGCAGAAATGTATATATTTATATAATTTCATATAGTTAATCAGTATCACGCGAAGACTGACGTTTTTTTCCACCAAAAAGCAGCATGATAACAAATGTGATATTGATTTTATACTGCAGTTCAATAAACAAGAATTTAATATTAAGACACTTACGTTTTAGACACAATAATGCCTGTTTTTGCTTTATTTCGCCAACAACTATAATTCCAATTTGGTCTCTGTTTTTGAAAGAATCAACCGTTCAAATGATGCAATTGCAATGACTCACTAATTAACAGTGACTTGCTGCCACCTACTGGCAGTTTTAACTTCACATTTAAAGTATATTATATCAGTATATCATATTATATCAAATATCAGTATTCAATGTTTATATCAAAACGGTATTGATGCATTTGTAACTGCATTTTAAATACATTTATGTCCTGGATTAAACAGTGTGTAAATGCATCTAAATGCCACTTCTAATGCAGCCTCTGTGTTTTATCTGCATTGCAGAGATGAATTTTGTCAATACTGATTACATTTGCTTGGTAACAGCCCAAAAGACTTATTCTAATTGACTGATTCAATTTAAGAATTTGACTGAAAAGATAATGCATACTTTTAGGGATTAATATTATGAAGAATATCAAAAACTTTAGGAGTCAGCTGGCCACGAGATGTCCTCAAGATACCAGCACAATAACACACTCAGCAAAATATCGTCAAATTATCATTATCGATAAAATACCTGAAAATATTGAAAAAATTATGTTTTGTTTAAAAAATTAAATAAAATACATATGAGAATTGCCCTTTTTTCCACTTGAGCCCCTGCCCCTAAAAATGTTTGTGCACGTCCCTGCTAAAATATGTCACATTCTGCATTTGTAAAGAGTAGTTCGATTTTTAAAAATGTTTCAACGTTAAATGTTGTACATGAAATAATATAAAAGTCCTTCAGAAATCATTTAAATATGTTGATTTGGTGGTCAAGAAACATTGTTATCAGTATTGAAAGTGCCAGTTTCTGTCAGTTTTGCTGCTTAACATTTTGGAAACTATGATACATTACTATTTAAACATTTTATGGGATGTAAGAAATTAAATAAATTAAAATAAATTAGCACTTATATTTAGCAAGAACGCATTAAATATAATTAATCATATCTTGTGCATCAAAGAATAATAATAATAATAAAATAATTTTAAAATAAAATAAAATAATACTAATAAAAACCTATCATTAATAACTGAGCATCAGTATAATGAATAAATAAAATTATATTTAAAAAATAGTGTATATATATATATATATATATATATATATATATATATATATATATATATATATATATATATATATATTAGGGGTGTAACGATACACATATTCGTATTGAACTCTTCGGTACGAGGCTTTCGGTTCGGTACGCATTACAAACCGAACGATTCGTTGGACTAATCCTATTACGTTTGGAAAACAAAAGCTTAAAGTGTGTGAAATATCAGTGCCACTGCGCTCAACAACGCAGCCCAAACGACGTAACAGGCAACGTGCTGTCTGCCCCGCGATAACCTCCCCTTGCTGGGGTGCGTCAAAAGAGATGATCTTGTATCAACAACAGCCAGAAATATTGTCAAAAACATCAGTTATTGGCCATCTTAAGAGGATTTCTAATTAATGTAGCCTGTTACATTCTTATTTTTATTAGGCCTATTATTATTATGAAGTTACTTTTATCATTAAATTAAAAATATAATTAATTTGCCCCGCAATAATTAACGCATATCTGATGCGCTGCGAGGATAAGTTTAGGCTATATTTGAAGAGTTTGGTTCTAAAACTGATAAACGCTATTTAAAAAAAATAAATAAAAAAATAGTTTCCACCAAAATCAGTTGTATCTGGTCGGTGATTTTAAGCAAAATGCGATATTTGTCTTGTTATTCTGTCATGTTTTCTCCCTTTTTTTTTCCAAACCGCAACAAAACGCCAGTCTCCTTTCTCTGCAGAATGCGATAAATCTGCTCAACCAATCACAGCGCACCATTCCACACACTGTAAACAGTACAGGTAATGGCGGCGCTTTGAATACAACTGGTATCCTAGTTTTCCTCATATACTTTGTACTTTGTGATCAACAAACAAACAAAAATTAGGGCTGCACGATAAATTGCATGTGATTGTCATGTGCATCTCGTCAGTAAAGCCGTTCTGTGATCTCCATCACATGCTTTCAGATGGAGCAATATCGCATTCATAATCACAGATGAATCGCATTCGATTATGAACGCAATATCGCCAGAGGTGTAAAATACTTGAGTAATTTTACTTGATTACTTAAGCATTATTTTGGAGGATTTTTACTTTATTCAAGTACAATTTAAACGGACTACTTGTACTTTTACTTGATTACATTTCTGAAGAAAATTACAGACTGGTTAGAGATGACAAAAAGGCAACAGTAGCTCAAATAACCACTCATTACAACCAAGGTATACAGAATACCATCTCTGAACACACAACACGTCGAACCCTGAAGCAGATGGGCTACAGCAGCAGAAGACCACACCGGGTGCCGCTCCTGTCAGCTAAGAACAGGAAACAGAGGCTACAATTCGCACAGGCTCACCAAAATTGGATAATAGAAGATTGGAAAAATGTTGCCTGGTCTGATGAGTCTCGATTTCTGCTGCAACTTTCAGATGGTAGGGTCAGAATTTTGTATTTTGTATTTTATAATACTTCAAGCAGGATAATGCACCGTGTCATAAAGCTCAAATCATGACTGGTTTCTTGAACATGACAATGAGTTCACTTTACTCAAATGGCCTCCAGAGTCATCAGATCTCAATCCAATTGCACCTTTGGGATGTGGTGGAACGGGAGATTTGCATCATGGATGTGCAGCCGACAAATCTGCAGCAACTGGGTGATGCTATCATGTCAATATTAGGAATGGCTCGATACCATAATTTTGGCTTCGGTACGATACCAGAATGTAGTACGTCGGTATCGATACTAAATCGATACCATAGGTGACAAATAACCAGCCTCAAAAGATAAGTGAATTAAAAAAATATATATATTATTAATAATAATAATAAAAACAGATTCATATGTTAATACCTTTGTATCAAACTGTAACAAAAAACCTAAAGGGAACATAGGTTACATTTTGATGTTGGAGAAAAAAAATAAATAGGCTAACTGAAGTAATAAGATGAAAATATATTCAAATCTTATCTTTTCAGTGCAAACTAAATGTCTCCTAAAAAAAACCTACTGGAAACATAGGTTTCATTTTGAAGAAGTTTGAAGAAAAAAAATAGCACTGAAGTTGCGCAATTGATGCAACAAATGTTGCTTTATTGTAAAGTGTTATTCTAACAGTCAAAGTAATATTCAAAATCATGTTATTATTTCTCTCTCTCAGATTGTTTTCAGATTTCAGACTCAACCAAAGAAAAAGCATTAAATATAAATATCACTCTCTCATTTGCTTCATATTAGCGGTCGGCAGTGCGTCAGAAACATTCCCTTCATATCATTGATACTAAAATTAATATAGCAAAACTCTTGCTCAATTCATATCCAATTAAAATTTGATTGTATGAAATGCAAGTGCATGCATTACGTGACCAAAACTTCATTGATTCTAGCGTGTCTCATATGCACATTTGCGCTTACTGTATTACATCTGAATGTGCGTTGATCAGATGTAAATAAAAGTTCAAATCAAATCTGAATTTATGAATGATGCACTCACCTGTCGATCTCTTAATTCTTTGAAAAGATCAGGATGAGCAAGCGACAAATGCTTAAAAAGATTTGATGTGTTCCTGTGGCAACATGATTTAGGCCTATAGCAATGCTTGCATACAGGTGCAGTAAGGCCAGTTCCTTCACCTTTGTCATCTGTTTTTTATCCAAAGTAATGCCATATTTCACTTATAGCCTACTGTTCTCTTTATTTATTAATTTTGGGTGCGCTGAGTTTCATCTGTTTGATCCGTTGCGTTGTTCTATTGTCACATTTACCGGTTGCGCAGCAATTTGGGAAGCACTGCCACCTACAGGTGCATTTTGCAACAGCAGTGTATGAAATACCGAACTGAGAAAAATTATGATATCGTACCGTTTGAAATATAATATATAACGGTATTTTTCCAGTATCGGTATACCGAGCATCCCTAGTCAATATGGACCAAAATATCTGAAGAATGTTTCCAACACCTTGTTGAATCTATGTAACGAAGAATTAAGGCAGTTCTGAAGGCAAAAGGGGGTCTAACCCGATACTAGCAAGGTCTAATAGAACAACGCAACGGATCAAGCAGATGAAACTCAGCGCACCCAAAATTAATAAATAAAGAGAACAGTAGGCTATAAGTGAAATATGGCATTACTTTGGATAAAAAAACAGATCAAATCTTTTTAAGCATTTGTCGCTTGCTCATTCTGATCTTTTCAAAGAATTAAGAGATCGACAGGTGAGTGCATCATTCATAAATTCAGATTTGATTTGACCTTTTATTTACATCTGATCAATGCA
This sequence comes from Barbus barbus, assembly GCF_936440315.1. Classification (NCBI taxonomy): domain Eukaryota; kingdom Metazoa; phylum Chordata; class Actinopteri; order Cypriniformes; family Cyprinidae; genus Barbus; species Barbus barbus. Next base: position 8,368,572 of record NC_136736.1, on the reverse strand, counting down.
CATTCAGATGTAATACAGTAAGCGCAAATGTGCATATGAGACACGCTAGAATCAATGAAGTTTTGGTCACGTAATGCATGCACTTGCATTTCATACAATCAAATTTTAATTGGATATGAATTGAGCAAGAGTTTTGCTATATTAATTTTAGTATCAATGATATGAAGGGAATGTTTCTGACGCGCTGCCGACCGCTAATATGAAGCAAATGAGAGAGTGATATTTATATTTAATGCTTTTTCTTTGGTTGAGTCTGAAATCTGAAAACAATCTGAGAGAGAGAAATAATAACATGAGTTTGAATATTACTTTGACTGTTAGAATAACACTTTACAATAAAGCAACATTTGTTGCATCAATTGCGCAACTTCAGTGCTATTTTTTTTCTTCAAACTTCTTCAAAATGAAACCTATGTTTCCGGTAGGTTTTTTTTTAGGAGACATTTAGTTTGCACTGAAAAGATAAGATTTGAATATATTTTCATCTTATTACTTCAGTTAGACTATTTTTTTTTTTCTCCAACATCAAAATGTAACCTATGTTCCCTTTAGGTTTTTTGTTACAGTTTGATACAAAGGTATTAACATATGAATCTGTTTTTATTATTATTATTAATATATATATTTTTTTAATTCACTTATCTTTTGAGGCTGGTTATTTGTCACCTATGGTATCGATTTAGTATCGATACCGACGTACTACATTCTGGTATCGTACCGAAGCCAAAATTATGGTATCGAGCCTACTGTCATTAAAGGGATAGTTCACCCTAAAATTGAATTTCTGTCATTATTTACTCTCACATGTTGTCAACAATTGATTTTGAATGGCAGCCTATGGTGATATTTAACTAGTGAAAATATAATTACAGATATCAAGAATTATAGTTTTTACTAGTTGAAATTTTATTCCTGATATCAATAATTAGCATTTTAACTAGTGAAAATGTAATTGTTGATATCAAGAATTAGCATTGTTACTAGTGGAAATGTAATTGCTGATATCAAAAATTGCAATTGTTACTAGTAGAAATCTAATTCCTGATATCAAGAATTAACATTTTAACTAGTAAAAATTTAATTGTTGATATCAAGAATTCATATTCTGAGCATGAATAAAAATCAAAACGTCTTGCCATACACCTTGTGCCTTCGGGCAGTCCTTAGTTATATCGAGTCCTGATACGTGAGTTTGAACGAGAATGCACGCGTATGCAGTAATGCATAGACGGACATTATGTGAAAATGTGGACAGTGCCAAAATAAACGTGCCTATTTATACTACAGATATCAATATTTTACGCATGGCATCGATGCATCGTATCGTCAGACATCGTATTGATGTATCGATCCATATCGATGAATCGTTACACCCCTAGAATCAATCTATATAGTGTTTAATTTTAATATTTGTTCATTCAATTTCTTGAATGCTCCTGCTAAATACATCTATTGTACCTGAAAATTAAACACTATTTATTTTTTTTATTTCTATATTATGTGTATATTTGTTCAATTTTTTTAATAACAAAGATAAAATAATGACTAAGACTTTTATCTTTGCCCACTTTGACCTAAATATCTGCCATTCTTTTTTTTATATTTTGTTACCTTGAAAGGCTTTGTCTTTATAATAGGGAAATTAGTTTGGCTGTTATGCTCAGACATGACAACATGACAAATAATCATGATAAAATCATGAATCGTGATATAAAAAAAAATAAAAAATAAATATTGTGATATGATTCACCCCTATATTCAACATATATACAGTATATATTATTATAAAAGTTATAAAAAATTATTAAAAGTTTCGTAAGTTGATAAGGGACACTGGGCAGCCTTGCAGTACAGGTGTATAACAACATGATGCGACAGTATGTGATGACAAATGGTGCATGCAGAGGGAGAAATCAGAAAGTAATGCCTTCCAGGGAAAAGGTGAGGGAGGGAGAGGCTCATCTATCTGTCCAGAGCTCCTCCCAAATGTAGATGCACCTCTGCGCTAGATTTCCTCAGAGGCCAATAACTCTGCTTGAAAAGGGATTACGCCAGTCCAAAGGTCTGGGTCACCACAAATAGACTTGTTCCAATAGCCATCTATCGTGTTCGGCACACCATTTAATGCAGCATAGCCCCCCTTTCCTGCAGAATAATATTTACTGCCTGCAGCAATGCGTTTGGAATCATGAAGGCCCGAAGGCCGATTCAATATTGGTTACATTCAGGTCGATATGGATTCTGCATAATCATTAGAGAAGGCAGCCTTTCACCCTTCATCTCATCGGGAAGGTCGGTGCTTTAAATTCGAGTCTATGCGACTTCATGAACTGGAGTGGCACTTAAAGTCACACTCTACAAGAGATACGGGCGCTGTTTGCCCTGAATATAAAGGAAGGAGAGCTGCTCCAGATTAGGGTGACCTGAAAAGACCAGAGCTATGTTGGTAAGGTGACTCGCAATACACAAAACTTCATTTACTGAAACAAAAATTCTCTGCAAAATAAAGCTGATTTGAATATTTGGACACTGTGTGAACAGATGCATGAATTCTGAAAGTTCAGGCAGGAGGACTTTATTCAAGGGCACTCAAGGGCAAGAAGGCCAAACAACCCAAAGTTAATTTTCTTTCTCAACGAAAACATAAAATACTCCAAACACACACATATAAACACCTACAGAAACTCAAAAATCAATAAACTTCAATAACTGATCCTATACAGCCTTGTTGGCCACAATGTATTTCTATAAATAAAGTGAATTTCCATTAACGGTTGGATCTTTTTTTTTCTGTTTTTTTTTTCTCCTCTACACTGAGATACTTCTATGAAGTTTTCTATTCTATCCATCTAGCAGTAATTTTAAACTGCTGTGTTTTACATTAATCAAATTTCAATTAATTTGTTTTAATTAAATTAATATGAATGAAATATGCAAATGATTATCTAAGTCATTAAAGCACTAATTGGAACAAAGCACTTCTTATAACACTCAATGTCTGAACAATCATGACTCTAAGAAATTACACAGCACATTTGAATCGATGCAGCGGTTTGCTAGTTAACACAGCCTCTCGGTATCTCCAATAAATAACTACATTTCAGATACAGCTGCAAGAATTCAGTTCTAAAGCTCAGTCTTTGTTTTTGCTCTTTTTTCCAGAAGGAACATGACAAGCAAAGAATTATCCGCAGAGAGGCGGGGATCAAAACAAGACAATAGTAATGAAGCATTCACATAGTAATGAAAAATGCAAACACAAAATTAAGAATAAAAGCTGGCACGAAGAAAAGGCAAAGTGGGACATAAAATGAGTGATCCATAAAAGATAATATTCAAATGTATGCAAACAAAAGCTTTACAGGAGGATAAAATGTTATCATGGGAGGGAATACAAACAGATTACAGATAAAACAAGGGATGTTGAGACGTCAAACTAATGAGGAAAAGCACAACTGCGTGTGGCGTTATCCTCAGGGAATGACGTTGGGGAGTTTTGTTCCCGAGACCTGAGAGCGGAGACCTTTTGAAGCCCAGGCTGAAAGCTCTTTCTTTAGGATAGCATCCCTAGTGAGCCAGCTAGCTGAAAAAGTAGGTTATGGAGATTCAAGTGCATACAGATGCACGTCAGGGTTGCTCAGCAGGTATTCTTTGTGTGTGTGTGTGTGTGTTATGAAGACAACAAAGAGACTTGTGTGACTGTACATAACACTCAAAGCTCAGAGGGAGGAGTGATGTAACTTGCAAATCATTTAGCAGACACTTTTTTTCCCAACTTACAGAACATTTGCAGATCACCTGGAGCTCTAATCTCTTGCTCAAGAGCTTCATTTAAAATACACTGGTAACTGACAAATTTGGTTACCACCATCCCAAAAGACAAAACTGTATTGGTCTACAGAATATACATTAAAAACTGCAATCGCTGAAGAACATGGGATGCAGAAAAATATGTACCATCCTCAGAAGTGGTAAAAGGACAGATTAGCGATGGACTGAACATGAACACTTGGACAGCGTGGGTGTACTGAAAAAGAAAGACAAGCAGAACAAGAAAAGAAGTTTGTTGCGCTAACTTTGGAGAAAATCTTCAAGGATGTAGAGCATAACAAGGCTGGTTTGAAGGGTGTGTTGGCGGGCAAGAGCCAGAATGAATGACCAAAGATGCTCCGCTACTTGAATCGTGATGGACCATGACATCCTAGTGGCTTTCACCTTCCAATCAGCCTTTCTTATTTCTATAAACGTAAACATATTCTTCATCTCGGCTTGAGTGGGACTTTTTATAACCTGTTTTAGTGAATAAAAGCATGTTTATGTTTTGATCAGCATAGTGAAGGGACTGTTAATAAGCACAAGAGAATTATGGGAAAGCCATCAATTAAAGAATGTGTAAAAGTCAGATTGCAGCGGTGGGTATAGCTATTTGATGATGCATAAATCCTTTCTGTGATTAGGGGCAGGTGAGGAACACACTTTTATTACAAACCATTGTCTGCCAGCCATTCAGAAGTTGGCCTTCATCGTTGATTTGAGACCTGCTTTGGGTTTCTTTCTTATAATGGCAACATTCTCAAATCTATTCTGTGGATTCTGATAGCCTTGGCAAGGTATTATTCACATATTATAATGTATGTGAATGATGCAAAACATAAGCAGCTTTAAAAGATTTCTTTTAATTATTTTATAAATATATTATTATGACTATATTATCATTATATTAATAAACAAATAAGGTGGATAAATGTACAGTCACAGTAATTCTAAGTTTATTTGAACAACAGATTTATTAATATAACTATATTATTAAATAAATACTGACTGTATCTGAGACCTTAAACCTACTAAATTAATTATGTCACAATAAATAACACAAATTATTATTTATTTTTAATAAAAAAATAAATAAATTACATGCATACACACATACTGTACATACAAAGCCTCAACAACAAAACGTATTCCAAATTTGTTCCAAATATTTTAAAACTGTATTTAAGTTATTTGTTGAAAATCTTCCCCTCCCCCACAATTCATAGATCACAGATATATAGAAACAACTTCGGTTGCACTTTACTTAAAGCCTTTATGTATAATGCATAATAAAAGTAGTTTATAACATTAATATAGCATTAATTATGCATTGTAATGCACTGTATAATGCATTGTCCAATCTCAATAATTGTAACCAAAGTTAATACATTGTGACTCTTATCAATTCATTGTTACCCTATGCATTTTAAATTCAGTTGCAATTATTTTTGATAAGATATAATGTATTACAATACACATTATGAATAGTTCTAATCCCAACTTGGTCTCATGACAAAAACGTATCTGGGGGAAATTTTTCATGAGATGCGAAATATGTACCAATAAGTACATATCACTGCAGTTTCCAACAAAAATGTACTCCCCATCCCCCCTGGAACAAATTAAAGTACACATGGTATGTTTTGTGGTAAAGACTATATGGTGTACTGTACAATAATTACTGGTTTTGCATTATTTTAAGGGGTAGGTTTAGGTTCGGGGTAGGTGTAGATGTTGATAAAACACAATCTAATAGGTAGAAAAAGTCATTTATTTGACGTTTTAAAATAACGTACCATCTGCACTACACCTAAACCCACCTGATAGTATATGAACAAAATGAATGTGATATAAAAATGTAATCGCAAGCATGCCGTTTTAGCTTGTTTTTCGATCTCTCATCTTTCAACTCTTTCATCGTGAGTCATGATTTTCATGGGATTCGTACCCAAGGACTCCGCATCCTAAGTCCAATTCCGTGCCGCCTGAGCCACCAAGCAAGCTTGTTATATCCGGTGTTGTGTCCATTTGTGCTACCTTGTCATGTACACCTACTCCAACCCTAAACCTACTCTTACTTTATTAAAAATACAGTATTAGTAGCATAATCTGATAGGTGGCATTATTTGTCAGACCACCAGAAATCGAAACATATGGAGCTGTAATCATATCTGTGTACGAAAATGATTAAAAGTGCTCGTTGTTTTACCGCCTCTAGTGTTCATTTCTGTTGGAAACTGCAGTGGAACATACAGTATTTTGCGTCTCGTGAAAAAGTTTCCCAGGTATGTTTCTATCATGAGACAAGGTAGCATAATGCATTATACCCTTTATAATGCATTATACATCAAGGCTTTAAGTAAAGTGTTACCACAACTTATTTTGACATCAATGACTGCAATTGAATGGTTTTTAATTTTTCAATTAGTGCTATCTAAAAAACAAGGGAGATTTTCAGTTAATAATGAACTCAGAATTTCAGTTTGATCCTGAAATAAAGCTATAATATGGCTTCACAAATATGTTGAAAATGGCACTAAAGTTAAACTAACATATGGCACAAGAGTGATGTTTTAGTGGAGCAGGATACAGCTGTTATACTGACGTTTTCTTACGAGAGTGTGTTAGTATTAGAGAAGGAACAAAACTGCTATAGCATCAGCACAAAAATCTGTTGCAAGACTTAGCAGGTCTTCTCGCTTCGGCTTTCATTTCTTTACTGCTAATCGTCCCTCAGGCAGTAAGAAAGATGATTTTCAGTCCTCACGCTGTGATGTCACAGGTGGTAAGACGAAGAGGGAGAAAGCGGGGCACGAGAGAGCAAAACCCCAGTCCCCTCGTTTTATTAACACAAGTCCATTCTTTAATGCAATCTCTGCTAATTAAGGTCACCATACCCACATCATAAATATTTCTCTACACCCACACATAAGATCTGCTAGCTGTGGCAGCTCTGCCTGAGGCTTGACAAGCTATCTCGTTCTTTCTCTCATTCTATTTCTACTTCTATTTCAAGGCCAAAAAAAGAATATGTCTCTTAATTAGCAGGATATTTTTTTCCCCTTTTCTTTTTCACTTTGTATCAGGTGAGGCAGATGAGAGGAAGCTATTTTCAAGATGTTCAGACACTCTAAATTGACCACTAAATGACAAGTGATTCCTTCTTGAACACAGACACCTGTGTGATAAAACATATCATGTAACAACAACCTTTCAATGTGCCACAGTCACATAAGAGTATTGATCGTGACCTATGACCTTTAGGGACTTTGAGACTAACCTGAAGGCGTGCCGGTGAGTGGCAGCCTTGACATTTCATTCGTCTTCCATTGAAAGGGTAAATTCACACATTATTATATTTTCAGATTTTGTTTTAGATTGCTTTTTTTTTTTTTTTTTTGTTAACAACTGTTTATTGAACTTTATTCTGGGAACATTAATACAAGACAAAAAGCAGCTGTACAAATTTAGAACTCACCCCCACCCCCTGGTAGGTAAAAAAAAATTAAAATAAAAAAAATAAATAATAATAATAACTATGGGACTCTCCATAGGCGTAATGGTTTTTATACTGAACAAACTGTGTGTGCTATTGCCCTACACCAACCCTACACCTAAACTTAGCCCTCACAGGAGACTTTGTGCATTTTTAGATTTTCAAAAAAACACCATTTAGTATGTTTTTTAAGCCTTTTGAATTACGGGGACATAGGCAGTGTCCTCATAAACCACCTTCATATTGTAATACCTCTGTCATACCCATGTCATTATACAAATTTGTGTCCTCATAAACCACATAAACATGCACACACACACACACACACATATTTATATATATTTATATATATATATATATATATATATATATATATATATATATATATGAGAAGAGTTCAGATGCAAAACCCTCTAAATCCATCAGACTTCTTTTCTTTTAAATTAGCATTTTTAAAACGGCTCTTATGATCAGGTTCAGTAGTTTCATTTTAAAGGTAATGATAAGATAATTAGTTAGTGAATAACATAACTTTTTTTCAAAAATATTACTTTAGACAAACCACTGGTTTTTAACAAGTTAGATTTTCTTTTGCGTCAAAACCAGCTAAATCCACTTGTGCTTTTTTTTGCAAAAACCTCTAAATCCACATCTTTGGGACAAGACAGTAAATAGTTGAAGAATTACTAAAGATGCAACTAGAAACCCTGTCTGAATACAGGCAAAAATCCCCCAAAAATATAAAAAATAAAAAGAAAAGATTCACACTGTATAACCTCAATGGCACAAAATGGCAGCATATTTATATTAACAACAAAAAGCAGATGTTACACAAACAACCCAACATTAAAAATGCATTACAAATACATACATAACATCCATATGAGACAGAAGAATGGCATCTTGTTTTACTTTGTCGTTAGTGAAATAGAGCTGTTGTTTGATGTATAATAAATCAGATTCCTTCAAAGTAACGGCCCTGCACGAAAAACTGTTATGAATGCATGCTACACTTGCGACCGAGCCATTTCCACTGTATCTACTTTCTTTTGCCTTATAACAGAGTTTTGAGGTAAACAACGTTTTATTCTGCTATTCAATGTCAGTAGGACAGGCTCATCCATTTCATCGTACTCCATCTTTTATGTTAAAAATCTGAATCTGAATCTAAAATGATCTCCACAGAAAAACCGGCTACTCAGCGCACCGTTATATTGAAACAGCTCGGAATCATATTATATTAATATTAATAGATAAATAACAATACTTTGACAAAGATTTTAGAAAAGATGACACAACATTAAAAGCTGAATGCCATGAATTTACAGTTTTTACATTAGATCCATGTATACAAGAAGTTAAGAGTTCCATCGGGATAATGTTGTGTGAGGAGGATTCCAACGCTTGACTAGCAATTTTTTCTGTTGTTGCTGCTGTGAGAAGAGCTAACAGTAAACATCTTTGTTGGATGGACAAGGTGAAGTCCAAAAAGTAATTCATGAAAAAATGGCGCGGCGTCAAACATATCTTAGTACCCAACAAATATGATAGCTCCTGTAAGAGTCCAAAAACGTGATTTTAGATTGATTTTAAGTAAAATGGTCAGTGTGTGAAAGCTGTGTGTGTGAACCTGACAAAGCCCTGGCACTGTTCCAAAAACAAACAAACAAACAAACAAAAAAAAGTGAATTTTCTGAGGCTGTGATCTTTCTTTTTATTACACTTTAACATTACAACTAGCGCTTGATTTTCACCATGAAATCAAAATTTGCATTTTCTTTTCTTATAGTGCATAGTTAATGTTCGTCTAATGTTTGTTTAAAGTTTGTCTTTGTAATCTTTAATCAAAAAGATAGAACTATTCTGTTACATATTTTAAATCTAAGTTCCCAATGGATAAAAATCAATTCCTGCCTTAATATTCGGTATTCAAAACATAAATATAAAACGAGATGCAAACAGTGTTCTATATTGATCTCAAGTACTAAACTGACAACACCGGCTGAAACTAACAGCAATGTTGAAAGCACCACAGAATCATAGTCTTTACATTTTTTTTTTTTGCCTCACAGATGGCCTACAAATAACTTATTCAAGTGGACAGTACACTAAAAAAAAAAAAAAACAACAACAACAAAAAACACAAATTTATTCACCCTCTAATTGCTCCAAACATGGGTGCAATTCTTTCGTTTGTGGAGCACAAAATATATTTTGAAGAACGATTCGGTTTGTTTTGGTCCACATAATCAAATTCAATTTGCAAAACAACATTGGAGCCCGTTAACTTTGACTTTCAAAACATATTTTGTTGTGTTCCACAGAAAGAAAAGCCTGTAGGTTTGGAATAACAAAACGGATGAATTATCCGTAGAATGAGAAAGCATTCTAACATTAAAAAATGACATGCTTCACCTTCAAAGTCCGACACATTTTTATTAACCTTTGCTATGGCTAGCAAATCAAGGCAGTGTAACCCAAGCAGACATGATCTGCTAAAAGCAGCTGGTGTGGAGGATGATCTAAAGTCAACAGAAGCAGTAAATGCATGTGTATATATATATATATATATATGAGTGAAATAATATGAGCTTTTCCAGAGGAAGAGATGCACAGGTCATTGATTCACAGTGCATCAAACAACAAAGTTTACATCACTACACTGCTTTCCGCATTGACAGTTGACATACGTGTGTGGGTTGGTGTGTTTGTGTTTTTTGTGCACCAATTCGTGTGTGCTTGTGTGTGTGTGTGTGTGACACAGAAAGAGACAGAAAGAGAGTGAGACAATAAACGTGTGTCAACAGGTTCACATTAATAACCCACATCTCAGCTGTGCTACAATTCTGCAAATTATTCAATAACCTTTTAAATTGGCAGTTCTTTTACAATGCAATGCATTACAGGAATCTAGAACAAAAGACGCTAGAGCCAGACGCTCCTGCAGTCATTTATAGTCTACAAAGTGAATATGAGAAAGTATTATTTAAAATGTAGTGAAATCATTAACATTAACCATTAAGTGAATGTCAGAATGGCTCTCTGAAGAGATAAGGCTTACCTCATACTCACATTTACTAGCTTGTATTTCTTACAAGATGAAATCGTTTTAATATTTCCCAAGATTATTGCTATACAAATAAAATATAAATCATATTCATATCCCTGTTCTGTTGCTATTAATTGCAAGAGAAAGAGAGAGCGCGAAGGAGAGGGAGATTTTTTCCAGCAGTACAGACGTTGCATCAGGGTAGAGCTGTCTGTGACGCGTGATCTCTATTTCATCAGGCTCCTTGACCCCGGCAGGAAACAGTGACTATTGATCGGCTGGAGGAACAGACATGAGCTGCTTGGCTGTTCTTTATTCTGAGATCATACCAGTGAGGGAACATTTTATTTGATGAAGTCAGGGAACGGCACTCCTTTCAGGTCAACTCTGTGTGTGTGTGTTCCTAACAAATTTGACAAATTTGCAGAAAAATGTCCCTGGAATGTAGTTAAATCTAACAAAACTCATTTTGGGGACGTCCTCAAAGGGAAGAGAGATGGATAAATAATATGTATTTATATACACACTACCTTACAAAAGTTTACGGTCGGTAAGTTATTTTTTTATTATATATTTATTTACTTTTTTTTTAATAATAGTTTTATTTATTAAATATGTTATATTATATATATATATATATATATATATATATATATATATATATATATATATATATATATATATATATATATATATTATTATTATTATTTTTTTTTTTTATAAAAAATTAAAATTGCAAAAATAATACTGCAAATATTATTTTTCCTGTATTTTTTATACTAAATAAATACAGATTTGGTGATCATAAGAGAAAAAAAAAATGTTGACTGTATTTCTTACATAACTCCTCGTACTAGTCCTTGTACTTGCTACCGAAACATGGTAATTCAATCTGAAATTAGTTTTGTCAATATGCCAGAATGTATAGAATTGATACCATATACTTTGAACTAAATTTGTCAGCTGTTAAACATGAATGTTCATGCTGCTTCAAGACCTTCAAAGTAGAAGTACTCTAACACAAAATACACATTCATCACAATAATAAATCTTTTAGAGATGATTTGAAGGTAATTGCATGTGATAATATGCATATTTTGAAGTCCAATTTAAGCACATTTATAGTAAATGTATTATGGAACTTGATCGTAAAACTTTTCCTGTCTATCTAAAAGCACTGGGAACTGCTCTCTCAGACTGGTTACATTATTGATACCATGCTCAAAACTGAGTGCTGAACCCAATATTTCAGAGTCTAAAGCAGATTGCTCTTTTAGCTCTTCTTTAGGAAAGCAAGCATCTAGATGCCACTCACAGACTTTAACAGCAAACAGAATATCTCAACGTTTTTTTTTTTTAGCTCTCGTGTAATACAATTGTGGTGTATTCCCCCTGTATATAGCTAGGAAAATGTGTGCACTCATACTTGTGTGTGCTAAAGCCTATATAGTGAGGGAAAGCAAGTGTGAGAACATATCAGGATTTATCTGATTTACTTAGAAATGATCCTTCAACGATTTTGAAAAGTTCAGTTCAGTATACCTTATGTGCCCTTTTGCATTTTTGACATATCAGCCTCTAACACCAACTTTCAGATAAGCGTCTCTTTCTCATTCAGCCGTTTTACCTCAGTCACCATATTGCTCTTTGATAATCGGAATGAACTGCATTTTTGAAGTCGAGTCACGAGAGATATTAAAGAGGGAAAAAAAATGTTAAAGCCATTCCCTGGTGTCATTCCCCCTCTGTGATCCGAATTCATGTTATCAAACACAAATTTGTCATTACTGAATTGAGCTCCACTGCATCATATTCCGCCATTAAATTGCCTTGGCTTGGCAGATGATTTCTTAAAGGCCACCTCGTGCTCTGACTGATAGTGGCCTGCTGTGCCCCAGATAAGAATCATCCGCTCGGGCTGAATGAGATGAGGTAGTTGAGTGAGGGGGAGTTATATGTTACTCACCTCCACCAGCTTGTTGGCATGTTCGCGGAAGACCTGCGCATACTCCTTAACCTCTTTCTCGTTACCGCTCTTAGCCGCCTCTATCAGCACCAACAGAGGCACGTTGGTCTCCAGGAAAGAGTCAGATATGTGGTCCATAACAGCCTTCCTTAGCTAAGAGAAAAGAGATAGAAAGAGCAGGGATCAGCTCATGTCCTACATAAACTGTCCAGCACTTGAACTTGTACTTTGGAGCTGCGACTGTAGGGCATTTACAAGCGGAACACTCTGGGTTTAACACATTTTCTAATGGAGAGCTTAAGAGTGTTCTGGTGTTAAAAACAGCTAGATGGAGCGCAACGGAATTAAAACTCGATACACTTGATATGTTTCAAGAGGGTCTGTAATACCTGGAGAAAGGCATCATTCACATTCATCTAAATGGTAGTTTTCCCGTGGAAGTTTGTGATGTGTAATCAATTTTCCTTATGCACAAGTTTTTGAATCAGTTAACAGGGTTGTAAATGTCTGATGGTAAAATTCCAAACCCTTTCTTAGCATATATATGGAGCAGTGAAATCAAAGGTCTTAAAGGGATAGCTCATCCAAAAATGAAAATTCTGTCATTAATTACTCTAATGTAGTTCTAAGCCCATAAGACCTTTGTTCAACTTCAGAACACAAATAAAGATATTTTTGATGAAATTCTTGAGCTTTCTGACCCTCCATAGACAGCAACACACCTGACATGTTCAAGGCCGAAAGGAAACAAGGACATTGTTAAAATAGTCCATGTGGCATCAGTAGTTCAACCGTAATTTTATGAAGCTACAACAATTTGCTTTGTGTACAATGAAAACAAAAATAACAACTTTATTCAATAATTTCTACAAAAAGTATTCTCGTAGCTTTATAAATCTTCATAAACCGAAGATGAACGAAAGACTTACGGAAACAACACGAGCGTGAGGAATTAATGACAGAATTTTCATTTTTGAGTGAACTTTCCCTTTAAAAACATAACCTAAGACAACTACTAAATTGTAATGAAGTTCATAAAAGATTACAATTTGACATGGCAATGTGTGGCAATAGCAAGAGAGCAAATGTGTAAATTATACAGTACAAGAAAGTATCAGGCAAGGAAGGAATAGTAAGCAACTTGAGGTTAAGTGCATTGCTTAGGGGCACAATGCTCAAAAGCTCATAGCTTGCTAATTGCAGGGATGAAGCTAGCAACCTTTGGGTCACTAGCCCTGAGCATAAGCAAGTTTCACATCAACCTAAAATAAACAAGCATGCATTGTGCATCAAGGTAAGAGAAAAGCTTAAAATATCTCTTGAAACAGGATATACGATTATTAATTTGTGTTCTTACATAATTTCTGATTTTAGTAGCAGAAACACATCATCAGCAATATTCACAGTTAAATGCTGAGAAAACATTGGGGGATATTCTAATGGGGCAGTATGTAGAGTCCCAAGACACATGTCCTCTAATGGATGATGGGAAACACTCCTAACAAGCAATAATTATCATTCAGTGAGGCATGCACATATCTTAACCAATTAAAAACCCTGTGCTAGGCCATGGTGGGCAGACAGTAATGATAAATTATAGCTAATGGCGACGCATAATCCATCACTGGCAAGAATCTTGGCCAGTCAGAACTTGAGACTTTAGACGCCCTTAAAGGGGACATGTCACAAAAAACAGGATTTTCAGTTTCTCAGTTCAAAAATCTATTAAATATGCAAAAAGAATTTCAAATATTTGTGGTTAAGAGGTTGCATTTACACTTCAGTAACCATCATGTGAATTTCTGAAAAATGGATATGCATACTGTAGCTTTATGTAAAACTATTTTACTGTGTAAAAAAAACAAAAAAAGAATAATGTCTGATGAAAAATGTCCCAAAATGTTTGGAAAGAAAATTATGTTTTTGTTGCAAGAAACCAAGTCAATAACTACCACAAGTGTAAAATACAGCTCCTCTCTTTGGCATGTAAGGAAGTTTAAGGCCACGCTGGGCTATGGAACAGCCATGAAACCAGAGCCAAGCATGAGGATGTCATCTTTTCAATCAATGTGCAGCACTCAGTGGAGGAGTTCTTGGCCACCTGAGCATGAAATTCAGAAAACAGAGCACACTCTGTAGGTAATGATCCTTCTCCCTGTGTGCCGATGATTTAATTGAAATGTTTTAATGAACCTTGGCGCTCTGTCTCTAATAACCTCTGGTAAAGGATGTGTGCTTGTCTTCTTAATGGTTTGGGTGCAACCCCAGGGAAAATGAAAGAGAAAAATAGTGACCAAAATGTTTCATTTTTCTGCTTATTCTGCCTAAAAAAATAGAGATACACTAGAGTGTACATGAGTCACATTGTACGTAAAAAATGAACTACATAAAAAAAAATAAGACAGTACCGAACTAGTATTTGAATATATTAATAATCTTAAACTGGGACTCAGTCTGACGGCATTTCATTTCCCCCACCCCTTCTTAAAATTAATTTTTCAGTTCTCACGGAGCATGAGAGCAAGTGATCTGTCTCTGCTTTTTTTATTAAGATTATTTAAGCCATAATTATTTTCCTTTGACATCGACCATGGCATTTTAGGGTCAGTTCCGTTTGCATCTTATCATCATTATGCCAGTGAGATTAATTTCTGTTTACTGGGAAAATCTAATTTTCAGGTTACAGACCTTTAAACCTCTTTTTAATATACTGCATGTTACAAATGTGACAACATGTTAAATCAAACACGGAATTCCCTCACTCGAAAAAGCTTGTTAAATGTTCCAATAGCATAGCTAGCATTGGCAAGACAACAAGCCCACAGTGAGGCCCCTCATGTCTAATGTCTTTTTCAAAGAGGGAACTGAAGTTATAGTCATGTAATCTCAGGACTAAATTGGCAAAAAAGCTTGACGAATGGAGTGCTCCGCCGACTCCTCGCAGACTACAAAAACAGCAAGCCAAAAAAATTTGAAACACTGAGGAGAGGAAGTTCTTTGCTTTAAATTGCTCTGAGGGACTGAAAAAATTGAAATCTTGTGATCCTACCTGTCATTTTCCCCTTTCTGTCTTTCTGCCTCTTTTCCCATTTTCTCCCTAATCCTTTGTTCTCTTCATCCATAGGCACAGAAGCGGCAGTAAAAAATCAGCATAGCAAACTCAATCAAGTCAAATTCAGACAGAAACAAAGACAAAATAAGGAAGAAAGAGTGCACTTAGCCAAGCCAAAAGATAAATCTTTTAATGTCGCAAATGGGGGGGGGATCTTAAAATATGAGATTATCTTGTGTTTGCTAATTCCGCTTACAAACAGGAAAGTATATTTTTAAGGATTAGCCACCTGCTACAACATAAAAAAAAAACGTCTCAGGTTACGTATGTAACCATGGTTCCCTGAGAGGGAACGAGACACTGCGTCCTCTAGAGGTCGCTATGGGGAACTCCATCTACGTGACCCGTGTCTGAAGCATATATACAAAAACACCAAATATTGGCCGGCGACAGCCTATGACGTCACTCCCGGTGCGCCACAGTATAAAAGGGCGCCGGGAGAAAGCATCATCCACTTCTTCGTCTGAAGCTGCATCCGAAGCATGGCCTAAAGTCTAGAGGACGCAGTGTCTCGTTCCCTCTCAGGGAACCATGGTTACATACGTAACCTGAGACGTTCCCTATCAAGGGAACTTCGAACTGCGTCCTCTAGAGGTCGCTATGGGGAACGATATACCCACGCCGCCATGCTGAGGGAAGTGCATGCCATTCCAAAGGCGAGCACTAAGCATCAACTCTTATCAACGAAAAAGGAGTTGTCCCTGGGATGAATTGACGGCTGTCAGTGACATTATCCCCTTCGGCCAAAAACCTGAGTTTCATACCCCGGACTTACCTGATAGAGGCCGGACCTCGTGGACCTAGGGTAAAACTCAAGGCTTGGAATCAGAAAGAAGGATTCCTTTAAGGGGATACGACCAAGCGCTTAGGATAGTAACTAAGCCTGGCCTGTCACCCAGGGGCTACTGCTTGCTCCTACAAGAGCTCGCTGAAGGAACTGTATCAACAGATCCTTAATAATAGCCCCCGTGCAAATGGTATCACTGGGGATACATAGGTAGAGTGGGGCCCAAGGAGACCGGGGCCTGACCGACTCAAAGAATGGGACGAAGCCTCAGCGCGTAACCCATACCATACAGGATTTTTAGAAAAGACCACAAGACACTCGGTGTGCGATCTTACCACAGCGTGGCTTTCAGAAAGTGAACAAAGACTAGCGTGCGCACTTACCATAACATGGATTTAGACATCGTTCTTTTCATATGCTCTGGAGGGAGCAGCAAGCTCATAGATAACCCTTTATAGCGAGGGGAGCAGTGCCGGCTCGACCAACAAGGAGAGCTCGTGAGGGAGCAGCAAGCTCATAGATAACCCTCTATAGCGAGGGGAGCAATGCCAGCTCTACCACGACAGAGCTCCAGAGAGCGGAGAACTTAACTCTCAGTTCATGAGAGGATACTAGCACGTACATGAGTAGAGTGGGGCCCAAGGAGACCGGGGCCTAACCAACTCAAAGAATGGGACGAAGCCTCGGCGCGTAACCCATACCATACAGGATTTTTAGAAAAGACCACAAGACACTCGGTGTGCGATCTTACCACAGCGTGGTTTTTAGAAAAGTGCACAGAGACTAGCGTGCGCACTTACCAAATATGGATTTTAGAAACCGTATTGTCAGATGACAAGGAGGCCTAAAGAAAGGCCTGACGTGCTGAAATTTCTGAATAACGGAGCTCTGAGAGCGGAGACTCGACTCTCATAAGAGGGGAAAACTCAGACGCTCAGCAGGGAGCGGCATGCTCATAGGCAACCCTCTAACGAGGGGACCAATGCCAGCTCTACCAAGACAGAGCTCCAGAGAGCGGAGAACTTAACTCTCAGTTCATGAGAGGATACTAGCACATACATGAGTAGAGTGGGGCCCAAGGAGACCGGGGCCTAACCAACTCAAAGAATGGGACGAAGCCTCAGCGCGTAACCCATACCATACAGGATTTTTAGAAAAGACCACAAGACACTCGGTGTGCGATCCTACCACAGCGTGGATTTCAGAAAGTGCCCAGAGACTAGCGTGCGCACTTACCATAATCATGGATTTGAAATTTCTATTCTCCAGATGCTCTAGCTTTAGTAACGTTACTCTCTATCAGATGCTCTCTGGAGGGAGCAGCATGCTCATAGTCAAAGTGACCCTCTAAGGGAGGGGAGCAATGCTATCTCGACCAGTAAAGAGAGCTCCTGAGGGAGCAGCATGCTCATAGGCGACCCTCTAAAATGAGGGGAGCAATGCTAGCTCTACCAAGACAGAGGATACTCAGCACATCTATAAGTAGAGTGGGGCCCAAGGAGACCGGGGCCTAACCAACTCAAAGAATGGGACGAAACCTCAGTGCGTAACCCATACCATACAGGATTTTTAGAAAAGACCACAAGACACTCGGTGTGCGATCTTACCACAGCGTGGTTTTTAGAAAAGTGCACAGAGACTAGCGTGCGCACTTACCAAATATGGATTTTAGAAATCGTACTGTCAGATGACGAGGAGGCCTAAAGAAAGGCCTGACGTGCTGAAATTTCTGAATAACAGAGCTCTGAGAGCGGAGACTCGACCCTCATAAGAGGGGAAACTCAACGCTCAGCAGGGAGCGGCATGCTCATAGGCAGCAATGCCAGCTCTACCCAGACCGAGCTCCAGCGAGCGGAGAACTTAACTCTCAGTTCATGAGAGGATATTAGCACATACATGAGTAGAGTGGGGCCCAAGGAGACCGGGGCCTAACCAACTCAAAGAATGGGACGAAGCCTCAGCGCGTACCCCATACCATACAGGATTTTTAGAAAGACCACAAGACACTCGGTGTGCGATCTTACCACATTGTGGATTTCAGAAAGTGCCCAGAGACTAGCGTGCGCACTTACCATAATGATGGATTTGAAATTTCTATTCTCCAAATGCTCTAGCTTTAAACAACGTTACTCTCTATCGGATGCTCTCTGGAGGGAGCAGCATGCTCGTAGTCAAAGTGACCCTCTAAAAGAGGGGAGCAATGCTATCTCGACCAGCAACGAGAGCTCATGAGGGAGCAGCATGCTCATAGGCGACCCTCTAAATGAGGGGAGCAATGCTAGCTCTACCAAGACAGAGAGGATACTCAGCACATATATAAGTAGAGTGGGGCCCAAGGTGAAAACCGGGGCCTAACCGACTCAAAGAATGGGACGAAGCCTCAGCGCGTAACCCATACCATAGAGGATTTTAGAAAAGACCGCAAAAACACTTGGTGTGCGATCTTACCACAGCGTGGTTCTTAGCAAAATGCACAGACACTAGCGTGCGCACTTACCAAATATGGACTTCAGAAACCGTATTGTCAGATGCTCTCTGGAGGGAGCAGCATGTTCATAGATGACCCTCTAAGTGAGGGGAACAATGCTAACTCTACCAAGAAAGAGCTCTGGAGAGCGGAGAATTCAACTCTCAACATGAGAGGGAACTCAGACACTCAGAAGGGAGCGACACGCTCATAAGAGACCCTCTAAAATAAGGGGAGCGATGCCAGCTCACCCAACAAAGAGAGCTCAGAAAGGGAGCAACATGCTCATAAATAACCCTCTAAAGTGAGGAGAGCAATGCTAGCTCGACCAATTATGAGAGCAACCTGACAAGGAGGCCTAAAGAAAGGCCTGACGTGCTGAGGTTTCTGAATAACAGAGCTCTGGGAGCGGAGACTCGACTCTCATATGAGAGGAAACTCAGACGCTCAGCAGGGAGCGGCATGCTCATAGGCAACCCTCTATAGCGAGGGGAGCAATGCCTGCTCAACTAACAGGGTAGAGCTCGGAGGGGTACAGCAGCAACGAGGAGCAGGTTGTTAAGTAAAATAGCTCTGGGAGCGGAACTCTACTTACCGCAAAAGAGGGAACTCACACGCTCATACGAGAGCAGTATACTCAAGGTGACCCTCAACAGTGAGGGGAGCAAAAACTAGCTCTACCATGATAAAGCTCTAGAGAGCGGAGAATCTATTCTCAGTATGAGAGCTCAGACACTCAGGAGGGAGCGGCATGCTCATAAATAACCCTCCACATTCTAGGCGAGGGGAGCAAAGCCAGCTCGACCTACAAACAGAGGGATACCTAACAACCCGAACGAGCTGCTGGAAAAGTATCAGGGTAATTGAACAGAAGGCAACAAGGGCTCAGGGAAACTGCTACTTAGAACCCTAATAAGGGTGGGCAGTTCTAAGCTAAACCTCATGTGCCTATTATGGCCTCGTTTGAAGAACAAAGGGCCAGACTTAGAAATGCTGCTCCTCAGAGCCAAAGCATTGTACTCACCCATCCATGGATCCCGCGCAGAAGAACAGTCCAGTGTAGGGGCTGAAATAAGGGCGCAGGTTTAGGTTGCTCACCTAACCTCAGTCAGGTGGTAGAAAACTGAGGTTGAAGGGGAATTAGAGAGGGGAAGATGAGGGCTTTAGATGTACAGGCCCCCTGAGGGAAGGAGAGATGTTCAACTCTTACCCTGGCCGAGAGCGTGCAACGCCCCGTCCGGACCACCTCCCTCAGGTCTTGCTACCTCTCTTTGACCCGCACCGCCCTTGAAACCCTACCCGCAGGCGGGGAAGGGCGCGAGTTGCGACACTAGCCTTCTGTGCCCATCTCTGATCGGGATGGGCCAAGACCCCTGCGCTGTTTGGGCTCAAACCTGGACCTTCTCATTTAAAATGAAGGTTTTTAAAGGCCGCTGAACACGCCTTCAACCTCATTCAGGTATATATATATATATATTAAATAAATATTATATATATATTTACAAACCTTTTATCCAGGTCTTTCAACAGATCAGCCTGGTATGCCTGAAACACTGCCATAGTGTGTAATGAGGCGGCAGCCTGACCTGCTGCTGCGCAGCGTATGCATTGCCATTCCAGCGTTTTTTTTTTTTCTCTGATGACGTCAGCGAAATCGCGTCATTGTCATCCAACAGCTCGCCCTCGCTCGCGACTGACCAGCGCGAGAAGGAAACCCCTTCTATAACGCATTGGTGAGAACAACCTGCAAACCCCATGAGCTCATTTTCCTCCGTGCTTCAGCAGCGGAGGGTACTGAACCGCGGGAAGCAGACGGCTGCCCCTCTTTCCTCAAAAAGGGAGACAGACGAGAGCGGAGCTTTTAGAAAAACGCTCGCAGTACGCGCAGCGCGCAAACAAAACGACGCAAGATCATGTGAGTCATCAATCATCAGATACGGATGCACACATCTCTTAACGCCTTGCTAGTGCTCGCATTACAAAAGTAAACCATACTTATCTTGCAAGGTGCACGCTTCAAACAAACAGTCATTGAAGACGAAGAAGAGGATGATGCTTTCTCCCGGCGCCCTTTTATACTGTGGCGCACCGGGAGTGACGTCATAGGCTGTCGCCGGCCAATATTTGGTGTTTTTGTATATATGCTTCAGACACGGGTCACGTAGATGGAGTTCCCCATAGCGACCTCTAGAGGACGCAGTTCGAAGTTCCCTTGATAGGGAACAAATGCCACCGAGAACGAAAGTCAAATCGGCAATGCAATTCAGAGATCTTCAGTAATTTACTCAGTCTAGGGCTCAGAACAAAGCTGACAGATGTTTGATTTCTTAATCTGAGAAAACAAAAGCAGTTCATTATGCCGTTGATTTATTCCCACATTCGTCACCAATTTACTTTTTAAAATTCATTTCTGAAAATCTTGGAAAACTTGAAAAACAGAGACCGTAACATTTCGATTTCAACAATCATGCAAAACAAATGAACATGGCAAAATCGACTTAAAGTAAAGTCGTGACGTATTGTCAAGTATGGTGACCCATACTCGAAATTGGTGCTCTGCGTTTAACCCATCCAAGTGCACACACACAGCAGTGAGTAGTGAACAAATGCGCACACACACACACACACACACACCCACACACCGTGAACACACACCCGGAGCAGTGGGCAGCCATTTATGCTGCGGCGCCCGGGGAGCAGTTGTGGGTTCGGTGCCTTGCTCAAGGGCACCTCAGTCGTGGTATTGAGGGTGGAGAGAGCGCTGGACATTCACTCCCCCCACCTACAATCCCTGCCGGCTCGAGACTCGAACCTGCAACCTTTCGATTACGAGTCCAACTCTCTAACCATTAGGCCACGACTTCCCTGTCAGTCTTAGAATTTGGATTCTCTGTTTGACGTTTCTTATTAAAATGTCAAGGGCAATCACAGAATAAACATGCCTCTGTACCTGGTTAGCAGAAAAGGCAGCCAATACAAATCAGAATGAAGTAACAGCACTGATTTAGTATTAACAATGACATCTGGAGAGGATAGGGGGTGGAGAGAAAGAAACAGAGTGAGTGGAGATGTGCTGTTTGATCTTCCTGTCATGTCTGTAAATGAGTCTGATAGCAAAGCTCCCTCCCCTTCAATGATCACCGCAGAGGTATTATAGGGCAAAGTAGAGGAAGCCAGAGAAAATATTTTCTTGCTCTGGAGAGATGGCATTTAGGTTAAAGCTTTAGCATTGATTTGAATGTTTTTGCTCCTGGCTAAACTGAAAGGTACATCCCTGCATGCAAGTCTCGGGAAGCCCCTTTGATGAATTATTATATAAAATATATGATGAATTTAGGAACCTAATGAGATCGTTTCTTGTCATTGCAGGAAATTGGGCCAAAAGAATACAGAAAATAATTAAAGAAATCATTAATTTATTCTTTATTTGCATTTAATGATTTTTTAAATGAACTTGAGGAGTTAAAATATACTATCGCCACTAAACTGTAGCAAGCATTGACATGATTCAGCCATGATAACACAACACTTCATCCAGAACAATAATCGATGCTTGACATCAACTGAAGGTTTTAAATTTCTACAGCTCATTGAAATCGTATATACAAGTTAAAATGTATTATAAGAAAGGTAACTCTAATGGGAGTACTGAGTCTAAATGAAAAGCAGTTCCTTACATAACACTTTCCACATAACAGCACTCACATAACAGATAGGTTCCATCTCTCATAGAGAATCACATAACACTTGAGTCAATGCACACATCTATGAGCCGATTCTACGGATGCTGTGGCTGTGCGACAACTGACAATTTATTGAAATAGAAATAAGAAAGCAGAGAAGATAGGCTGTGGGAAGGTGTTTCTAGACTGTTGATGAGAGCGACAGAAGCACATGGGTTTATCAACTGCTTCTGTTATCATACTCCACTATGACAGACTAAGGTACCACTGTACCCTGATCATGAGGGCCTACTGAGGACTTTATCCGCGAGTTGGAGCGCTGTACTTCCAGCCTGAGTCCCACTGCCTGCATTAATGTATTGCCCACTGACTTCAGCCTTGACTGCGCTGCAATGCAGGGCTTTTTTTATAAGGCAAAACGGGGAGTGGCACCTCTCTGGGGCTCTCGCTTTCCGTGTCTGTCTTTGTGACATTGGCTACATTTGTGTCAGTATAAATCAGTTCAATTTGATTGCTGTATTGTATCTTAAATTCTGCAGTGCAGAATTTAATTTCAGTATATAATTTCCATTTTTGTTTTAACTTATTTATTTATTTTTTTACACAAAAGATTTTGTAAATATTTTTACAAAATATTCTCTTGTGTAAACATTACCATCAGGGGTCTTCAGCAGGGGGTCCGCGGTAGTACTGCGGGTGGTCTGACAGTTATTGTGAGGGGAAAAAAAAAACATGCAGTAACCAAACATACAAAATTAAGTTAACTTCAGCTGAACATTCAGTTAAATGGTTCATTGTCCTTTTTCAAAAAATAAAAAATTATATATATGCATGCTCTGTCTCTATCCACCAAAGTACTATGCATGACTCAATGTATGACTATAATTGCAAACGCATTTACAAATTTACATAGCAGTTTTTCACAATATGATCCTTTTTACCCCAACTGAAGTGTTTAAATGATGGCTTTTCATTCAGTATGACTGTTTCCATAGTAATACCATTTAAACAAGTCTGCAGTAAGTGAGAAATTCAAGAGCATTCCTGTAGCTCAATAAAGCATGCCGAAGCAATGCCAAGGTCATGGGTTTGATTCCCAGGAAATGCATTAACTGATAAAAAGAATACCTTGAATGGAATGCTTGTCACTTTGGATAAAATTGTCTTCCAAGTGCATGAATATAAATCAGATAACTCACAGTTACACATTTATAAAGTTACAAAATACTACAGTTACAAATAAACAAAGTTCTTTTGAACTTTCAATAGTAATACATTTTCACAGTATTACTTTTTTAACTGTATTTTTGATCAAGTATAGCAGCCTGTGTGAGAATAACTTCTTGAAAAACTTTTTTTTTTTTTTTTTATTCACAACCTCAAACTTTCGAAGGGCAATGTAACTAATGTTGAGGAATTCTGAAACAGCCATTCAAAACATTTGACTGGAACTGCTTCTGAATACAACACATGGGTTCAGTAAAAAACATTGCAAATCACTGCAAAAAAAACAAAAAAAAAAAACAATACAAAAACTGAGCTTTTTGCTTACACGTCAATGTTAAAATGCTTACTTATGCCTGGGAATTGCACAGGATGTCATGTAAAAATCTCAAAGCATGCATACTACACGCTGCGCACAAGCAATCCCCTTTAAGTTTGAAGAAATGGCTGCCGTATACTGTACAGTAGTAGCCTGACAGTTCAGAGCGCTGAGGGAACCCAAACTCCCCAGACTGCAGACATCACTCAGAGCGATTGTTTAAAATTGAAACAATTTCTGCTTGAGAATTTCATAAATGTGGGAAATGTACAACTGATTTAGAAGTGTTAAAACTGAGCTCTACTTTGAAAAAACGGTTTTCGTTTGAGAGCAGGCAAGATTTATGAGCCTTTCTCTGTGTGTCTGTCTCTAGGAGAATTTCTTAGATGTAGATTAAAAGTAGCTGTCAGCTAAACACTTCCAAAGAATTCAAAGCGGCTGCAGTAACAAGACGCTGTCAGAACAGCAGAGGATGCCAACCCTTTCACAAGGTCACAAAAACAAGCCATATACCAATAACAATAATTGCACATATCCACATAGAGTAAATAAAAAAAATGCAAAAGGTTTGTGTATTTTCAGAATAAAAATTATTTCATCATCTTTTTATAGTATGAGCAATTTCATCAAAGCACATGCATTGCAGGAACTTCAAATTGTTTCTATTTGCGATTCACAAAATGGAACGCATTGAGAGAAACTGAAAGCGAGAGAGAGAGAGAGCTTGCTTAAGCATATGTTCAGAGAAGTGTTGCTCACTAGAGGAGCATCCTGGAGTAAGCTATCCATCAACAGAGAGCTGGGAGGGAGGACTTGACAGACACATTTATTAGAAATGTGATGACACATGACACATAGCTCAAAGTGGTGTAAAGGGATGTGTGTGTGAGGACTGTTAATTGCATAAGAACAGATATTTAAGAGTATTAGTTCACGTTCCCACACCTCCAGTATCATTCATCCGGTCTCTAAACAGCTGAAAGGCTGTATCTCAGATCTCTTTGTACCTCTTTGTGTTCTGCTTATGCTGTTATTCTTGTTTTTATTTTCATTCTCTGCAGTGCTCGGTGGCAGAGCATTATGGGAGCTCAAGCACTCGGTGACATCTGAGAGGCGTGCCTCTAGGGGAGAGGTCTGACAAATGCTGGGTTTAGTTCCGTGACTGGCCCCATGACTGCTGAATTACTCTTCTAGGAGGTCCAGTAGCTCAGAGAACACCCTGTGACTATGCATAGCCAAACTGTGACGTGATACGATTTCTTTCTTTCTTTCTGCTCATGCAGAATAATGGCAAAGAAAAAAAAAAAATCAAGTAGCCAAACAGTTATATGATACAATGTCTGTCTGGTCATTTAGAAAGACAGCAAAGAAAAAAATAAAGTAGTCAAACAATGACGTGAGCAAAATATCTTCTTTTGTGAAACTCATACAGGTTTGGAATGACATAAGGGTGATTAAATGATGACAAAAATTCATTTTTAAGGTGAAATATCCCTTTAATGTGTGTAGTCATACAGCATGCTTGTGTTATATTTTGCACATGGATATTCTTTTGAAGTACTTTGAAGTAAATGAAAAAAATGTCTACAATTCATGAATATAAATAGTGTAATTTGTGAACTGCAAATATACAGCTATCTATCTACGTATATTAAATTAGTTATATTGATATGTGTTTAACCAAGTGTTAAACAAAAATAACCACATTTAAATTAATATGCAACTACACTTTAAATCAAACCAAACTAGTCTGCACAGAATAATGATAATATTAAAACAATAAAATAAAATAACCAATCATATCCCTTGGACTTGGCAAGAAAACTGCCCAACATGCCCCAGTGGTTTAAGCGAATGGAGCATTTGATTTTTTTTATGAAATATAGCATTAAGTGACAGTGCTTAATAATTTGTATTAATATTGGAAGTAATGCATGGAAAAGAACTCCCGCCACTTACAGCACTCATTGGTGTTGGCTGATATTAAGTATGTAACTCCGTTGACTTCATTAAGAATATAATTTGCTTTAGTTTCAGTACTTCAAACAGGTATGTTTTTGAACTGTTCATTTCTCAGAGCAGCAGTATATCACTATCTATCCGTCTACCTATCGGACACAACTCATGAGAATCCTTACTTAACTCATGAATAATTATTAAGTAATTCAACTATGACATTTATGAAGACTGCTTTTCAACATCAGCACAGAGTAATTCATATTAATAATCTTTTCCCTCTCTGTAGTGATGTCACAACTCATCCATTTTCAGTGTTCCTCCCCTCATCCCCCTGCAGAAAGTGGAGGTTCAGGCTCATCAGGGAATGAGCCATAAGTTCACCCATGTACCCTCGAGCAAGGCTCCAAACACTAGCTTGCTCCAGGGAGGCTGTCCCTGTAATAGGTTTGCTCTAAGTCACTTTGGATAAAAGTGTCTGCTAAAAGCGTATAATCACAGAACCATGGTACCACCACAGTAGGAAAACAGATGCTTTTATCCAAAGTGCTTGAAGCATACTCATTACAGAGACAGTCCCCTTGGAGCAACCTTAGGGTCTTGCTAAAGGGCACAATGGTGATAGTTCATGCATCGCCTGTTGCGGTGCTCAAACTAGTAACTTTTTGATTATAAGCCCAGAACCACTATGTCATCCTATTAATAAAAATAGAAAAACTGCAAACGTAAGAGAGTGTGGGAATCATCAGTTGTCATCTGCGCAATGCGGAAGGAGATACAAGTGCTCAGGAGGCTAAAGGCAATGGAAGTCTCTTTTGAGGTTAATCTCTACTGTATATATGAACTAGTCTAATCTGTACTGCAGCACTATTGATGGATCTGATAGTGATGCTAATGCATTAGTCAAAGATTAGCTCTCACTGCAGGGCTGAAGTTGCATAGTTATTCTACACATGCCTGCGTAGCATAAAGACCTGCTTATGCATTTATGCAAAATAGCATGCTGGACAGTAGCTACATTATTATTTATGCAAAATAGCATGCTGGACAGTACTCTCGCTTGGTTTCTTTTTCTCTAAACACTTGAATTAGAGCAAAAAAAAAAAAAAAAGTTTACCACCATTTCTATATCTGTCTACTGTGAACATTTAAAGTAATCTGTGAAGCCTTTTTTTTTTACCTTGGTGTGAAATGATTTACTGTGCATTTAATGCACAGATTTTGCAGATCAATATTTGCTAATTAGTTATTTACACAGAAAATCATACACCATTTGCCAAACCATATGATAATTACTAAAACCAGTGGTTCCCAAACCTGTCCTGGAGGACCCCCTGTCCTGAACATTTTGTATGTCTCCCTAATCAGACACACCCAATTTAGTTCCTGCAGTCTCGAGCTGACGAACTGACAAGTGGAATCAGGTGTGTTAAGCCTGGTACACACCAAGCTGACGCCAACAAACTTGTGGTGACGAAAGCAGACTGCGAGGTCAGCTCACGTTGGCAGCTTCTGGGTCCAGAGTTGCCCTGACACTCCAAGCCGTCGCTCGACACCTGACGGCCAAGTAGCATGTCCGTTCTGCACTTTTCTCGTGCACTGGTTCGCCATCTGAACAGCCAATCAGATTGATCAGATGGCCCGACTTACTGACAAGCTCCGACACGATTCAACATGTTGAATCGGCCGAAAAAAAGCCGACGAGGTTGAACTTCAGTCGACAGCGCTGAACACAATGAGAAAACTTAGTCGGCTGACAAACAAAAACTGCCCGACGGCCGACTGTCGGCTTGGTGTGTACCGCTTTAGATAAGGGAGACATACAAAAGGTGCAGGGCAGGGGGGCCTCCAGGACAGGTTTGGGAACCAATGACTTAAGCAACTCAAGAGGAAAGGAAGTGCCCTTGTTTTTTTTTTAACAGAAGACGTCCATTTTAGCGAATCAGCACGCTGTATTCAGGTGAGGTGACAAGGCTACTTTCACTTTGAAAAGACGTGCTAGCTGAGAGGAGTTTTGTCAAAGCTGACTAAAAGTGATCGAGGATGGATAATTTCAACTAACTTGATGAACCTGTGACATCTTCTTCAGGGCGTAAAAGGAGAATAAAAGCTGAAACATTTTCACGGAACCTTGCAAAAGCAGCGCGTTACAATGGTGAGGGAAAATCTATCTATCTATCTAAAAAAAGAACCATTCATAAACACATGCTGAACCTAAACAGAGCAAATGTAATACAACACAGATTAAGCAGCGAGGGCAATACAAAAATCAACCGGCGCTCCTCTGCAATGTCTGCGATCGTGAACAGGGCTCGCCATTATTGCTTGATTTGCACTGGTCGGGATGGTATATTCTCTTGCCAGGTAGACAGTAATAACTCATAGCCGGCTGCCACAGACACTCGGATGTTTCCCCAGTGAGACTGATTTGATGAGATGGCGATGCCTCTATTCATTTGACTGAGGGGCCTGAAAAGCCCAAAGCGGATCACAGAGGTTCACATCTCATATCTTCAGTGGCTTAGCCATGAGAAGGAAATGCATTTACTCATGTACACACACACGGACCATGCCATAACCAGCACACATATCTACCCAGATCCATAAATACAAATGTACGCAAATATCACATATTCCCCAGTGTGCCGTACAGGTTGTTTTGCGTTCTACATGGGCGAGTTGTGCATCAGTTAAACCCAGGAAACCCCTGCACTAGTGCATCAACGGCTCAATGCATCATGCAATCAACTAATAAAACCTAATAACAGTTTGTAATTTATTTTGATTGAATTGGGCTGTTTTACCGTTATAAAGCCCTTGGCGGATGTTCTGTGAGGTCTGTAAACAACATTATAATAACAGCAGGTGACTGCTGCTCATAGATTACTGCCTGAAATTAAAATACGTATTGAGAACATCCAACATATGTGCATGGATTTCACATCGAAGACATCAACAGCTTGGTCCGCAACTTGCTTATAATCCCCCTTGATCCCTTGGCAAGTTTTTTCCAGGATCTTAAACCCCATTAAAGTGATTAAAATGTAATTGGTTTTGTGACGATATTCTAACAACATGTTGTTAAGGTGAGAAGTGGTTTATCAGATGCAAGAGCATATGGAGTTCACCAGCAGTGGAAACAGGAAGTGATCAGCAGGAATTACCTGGAGATGACTCCGGAGCAGAGAAAGCTGGGGTAAATCATGGCTATCAAACACTTTTAATTTCCTTTAAACCACTTTACTGTACCATTAAATCTCCATGTATCCGTGAAGGAAACATCTTGCCCCGCCTCAGACCATGATAGATAATGAAATAAATGTCTTAAGAGGATTAAAAATGCTTGGCCTGGCAAATCTGTAAACAGCCGGTTTCCTCATCCAACATGCAACTACAATACATGTGTCAGGGAAAGTTTACAGCTTTCCAAATATTGGTCCAATGAAGTGGGTGACAGAAGATGTGGGAATGCGATGGCCGTGGGGTTTGGTGAGGGGGAAGGAGCGTCGAGGAGCAGAAACGAGGGAGGTGATGTACGACTGCTGAGTCTAAAAATGCGGCTGTCAAATTTACAGTCTTGCTGAAGGGGGGTGGGAGTGGGAAGATTTTAAAAGATGTTTTCCAATTATAAAAGATTGTACAAACCGGGAGGAGGGTAAACGGTGAACGTTCATGTGCTCCAGCTGTGTGTGTGAGTGTGTGTATGTACCGCTTCTTAACCTCTGCACTGGCTGATTTATACACCCACTAACACACTCCTGAACTCCAAGAGTGTAATTATAGCAGGCCGTTCAAAATGAACATCCATTCCACGTTTGTTGCTCTCACTGTGGATTTACTGTGATGTGGGGTGAAGAGGATCTTCTCTCAGAGGGGGCAGGCCAAGGAGGTCTATAATACCTGGAGAAGGCTAACTGTTAGCATTAATATTCATCTTAACAGTCCCAGGACCACCTGGAAGTGTGAGATTTAAAATCTGCTACACTTGCTCGTGGTCCCATACAGAACTTTTTGAGCCAATCCATGTGACTTAAGTGCATTTTCAGACTTGTAGGTTGTTTGCTTTGTTCCGAAACAGAGACTTAAATTGTTACGTTCTTGCATTTTCTTCTTGGTTTGGTTTGCTTTTACAAGGCAACATTTCAAAGTGTACCAAAATGTTTATGCAAGTCTCATATGAGTACAACCATCCTGTTATGGGTAAGAGTGCACCTGTTTATATTCTGTGATTCTGTCACTCTTGTAATGCACCTGTTTCAGAAAAGAGCAATTAAGAACAGACTGGTCCGTTCGTCTTTTGGGTCGAATTGTTTTCTCACCACAACTGAACCGCTCCAGTGTGTATTTGCAATTGGGCCGAGACCAGCTGGTTCAGATGATCTCGGACCTGTTGTTTTGGTGCGGATGCAAACAAGATTGTTGTGTTCACACATGCCTAAACAAACTGAACTAAGGGTCAAAATGCACCATGTTCTGAAACAAACTCTCCAAATGAGCCAGGTGTGAAAATGTCCCAATAGCATCGCTGATTTGCAGATTGCACCACAGCAATGCACACAGTCTTAAACCTTTTACTGGTGACTATCCTGAGTTATGACATGAGTAACAGCAGACAGGGAAAAGTCAATTTCAAATTTGTAAGGGTCTTGTAAGAATCAGGCACTGGTAAAACATCCACTATTTGTGCAAAAAATTTTATGTTGCCAGAATACAAACCAAGTTTTGAATGGTCAGACACAACAGTCTTCTAGAGAATTTGAAGAAATCTTACAAATGAGAGGGTGGCTGTGGGGATCGTATGCTCTCTGACAGCTGACATCTTGATGTTTAGAGTGTAGGGACAATTTTTCCTTACCTGAATGTGTTATATGGTGAGTTTATGAAAGGAATAGTTCACCCAAAATGAAAATTCTGTCACCATTTACTCACCCTCGTGCTATTCCAAACCTAGATTATGACTTTCTTTCTTCAGAGGAATACAAAAGACAATTTTTTTATTTGATTTTTTTGGTAAACAATATCCTACCTGCTCCTTTTCGTATAATGAAAATAGTAAATGCGGGTGGGTGCTATCAAATTCCACAATGACAAAACGCACCATACAGGTATCATAAAAGTATGCCAAGTCTTCAAAAGTCATACAACAACATTGTGCAAGGAACTTTATGATCCTATTTATCAAAAATCTTGCCCTAACTGGGCTGACGGGAGCGCCTGTGTTTCTCTTAACCAGTGAAATATTTCTCTAGCCTTGTTCTTTAAACTGAGGAGCAGACAGACTACCTAATTTTTCTTGATGTAAATGTCAGGTAATAGTATCATAATAGCATAGTATATGTTCATTCTTAAGTAAAAACTCTCCTGCTGGGAATGTCAGTCTGATAGGAATGCCCTTATGTCTAATGCCTTGCATCTTTATTTCCAGACTCTGTTTTTAGTTTATATCGGTGCCTACCGCTCTGACACTTTGTTCCATTGTCATGGTGATGGAGAGAGAAAATGCAACAAAAGAGCTTTTAAGCTGTGCTGATTGCCGAAGTCAAGAGCATGGACCTCAGCTTCTTGAGTTAGAGACATACTGGTGTTTGATGCTCTTATGCACGGCAATCAGATGTTCAGAAATGTGAAGAGGTGTTATTTATATAAGTCTAAACTGTTCTCAAAAGACTTATTCTCTTGAACACCGAGTAAAAATACAACAGATAGTTCAGTCATGTGCATTACAGTTACTTTTATAGAATTTTGTTTGTCTGTTTTTATTTGAAGGTTTAAATCCATTTGCAGACGTGCAAGTATTAATACCTGAGGCATCAACCTTCAGAAAAGCAGATTCGGTAAACCTGTGGTTCTTAAGGTGCGGTGTTATTGTAAAGGGACTTAAATGGCAGAGCGGAGCTTCAGTGAAAAATGCCTTAAATGCCAGTCCGTTCCTTACACAAAGATACCATAATATAGTGCACAAGTCGTATATACAACTTTTATGATACTTTTATGTGGTTTTTGGAGCTTGACAGTTACAATCACCATCCTCTCATTCCTTATTTATGTCCTTTTGTGTTCTCAGAAACACAATGTTTCATGGACAACAAAAAAAGAGATTTTGAATATTATGAAGTACAGAAATACAGTCAAACCAAAAATTATTCAGATGCCAGATATAATTTTTGATATGTTTTTTACTAGTGGGTGCAGGACACTAGCTCACTTATGTAAGTGAGGATAGCAAAATAAAGTAAACTGTGACATATTATACCCAAAATTTCTTCATACAGTGGACTACCAGTAAAATTGATAAAAATTTAGGACCAAAAATTTGACCATGTTTTGTTACATACCTTTCTATTAAAAAAGTTATCTGACATTATCAAAATGAATTCGTTCTGACACAGTTTAAATCTTGAGTTCTTGTGAAGCTTTATTACCATTTTCTAAACTATAGCAAATAAACTGTGATTGTGTGAGAAATTTTGAAGTTGTCTGAATAAATTTTGGTTTGACTGTAATTTGTTTGTCATTATCAAGATGAATTTGTTCTGACACAGTTTAACTCTTGAGTTCTTGTCATATTGTATTACCACTTTCCAAACTATAGCGAACAAACTGTGATAATGTGAGAAATGTTGAAGGTGTCTGACTAAATTTTGGTTTGACTGTGTATCACTTTCTTTCAGTGTAGTGGTCATGGTCTTTTCATATTTGTATTTTCTAGGAAGACAGCAGGCAGAGGACTGACTCACCTGTCTGCGAAGATCACGGGTCTTCTTGGTCATCTTGTCAATGGCTGAATTCAGCGGATCTCCTTTTTCTTTTCTTCCGGTCTGCGATAAAATGGGAGGAAGGTGGAGAAATTTGGCGTTAGTTGTGTAATATTGTTCTGCAAGCTCACACCAGAAGAAGATGAAAGAGCAACAAACAAATCAAGAGTGAAAGGTTAAGTTAAAAATGCTGTTGTCAGCCTTAAGTGGGGTTTGGTGAAGGTTTTTACGAACCTATTGAAACTTGAGGCCTTTAAGTGCCTCTAAATGTAGACACAGCAGGGATGGAATAAAGCAAGTGCCGGATAAAGCAACAATAGAGTGTAGACACAACCAACAATACAAAAGACAGAGTACTATAGGGCACAGTAGCAAGTTTTGCAGACAGACTGACATGAAGGAATCTTCTGTGCTACATTTCTCAACTACAAAAATGGCTGGCCACAGGCAGGCCCTAAAACGTCAGGGATTAAACCTTTATAGCAGCATAAAAGCCACATCGCGGGGTGCCGAGAACTCCATCTGATGAAGCCGAAAGGACACTGAAGCCTGAAGCAATTTGAAAATTGCACTCAACTCTGAGCAACTGCTGTACAACTTGCATCTTCGTTCTTTGCTGAACAAGAATATGAACTCTCCTATTGACACACTCGATGTGTGGTACAATATGCTTATGACATGCAGTTAGCTTAGATTTAGAGATGGAGGTAAAGCTGAAAGACAATTACACACACACATATACAGAAAAAAAAGTATATTCACTGACTAATGTCATTGGCTGGCTTTATGAAACTTCCTGAAATAAAGGCACACAAATTCTTTATTCTTTATTTATTATTTTATCAATCTGCCTGAAAGGTACATGGTTGATTCAATCAGTAAATTCAATTGGTCAATTCAATTAGTTCAGAAAGAACCAATGCCAGAATTTATCAGGTAAGTGAAATCAAATCGTCTTAGGCACTTAATAGCAAGTAAACAAGCAGGACTGCATATTTCACTTAGTTTTAAAATCTGGGAAATAAATCGTATGTGTTAGTTTGGGTGGACAACAATCTTTATCACTAGGTCTATAGACATTTCGATGATTTATGTACAAGAAAAATCCATTTCAGATAAACCTTGCCAAATGTGCACACATAAAAGGTCACTTTATATGTTGGTCAGAATCCCTTGCTGTTTAAATACATGTTTAGCCAAAATAAACTGCAGTGTAAGACTAGACTTGATGCCGTGAGGGAAAAGTCTGGCTATGCGCGACTAGTTCAGGAGTGTCATGCACCATATAATCTGAATGCCCCTGTTTGCTTCCTGTCTGATTGTTCCAGTGGCTGTTGCCCTCAAAAATGGATTCTCGTTCCCCTGTCAGAGTGAGCTGGTGAAATGTGCTCGGGTTGAAATGAGGACGGTTCCTCTTGTTAGCGAGTAATTAAAGATTTTGCAGCGGTGGTGGCCGTCTCCCCTAGGTCCGATCTGCCAGACAGCTCACAGCTGGCTCATGTCAGTGTCAGAGGAAACTCTCACCGTGGATGACAACACACGTCCCATCTCTCTCTCTCTTTCCCTCTCAGCAGCGAGACTGCAGGCTATGGCTCCGTACAAACACAAACAGTATCCTATTAAATATGGACAGCAGGACTGAAACGGCTAAATGCCTGCAAGAATTTGCCAGAAAACGATACAGTGTATGAGAAAAAACATAATGGTGCAATGCATGGACGTGTAAGAGTCCATTTGAAATATATAAGTGTTTTATTAGGAACACTGTCTCAAAATAATTTAAATAATCACTCAGAATCACTTTTTGTTGACAGACAGATACATAGATAGATACCATTTGATATAAAATAACAATTATTGTATGAAAAAAATATATATTGTATGAAATTTACCAAATGCATAACTGAACTAATGATGGTTTTAAATTTCTTATCAAAGAAAAACCAAAACCATGTCAACGTTGCATAAACATGCAGAATGTCACATAACATTAGATTTTTCACAATGGTAAAAGGTCAGAATCAGTCTGAATGAAGATTATTTTAGCTACATAATGATCCACATGCAAAGGTGTTTGACCAGGCGTGAATTGATATTCAAAGCAGACTGTTAATTAGGTTATCTCCTTTCATTTGGAAGATGACCCTCAGAATAAGTACTGAATACTGAAGCCACCGTAACCTTTACCAGAGCCACCATTTCAAATAGCATCCTTAAAAGCAGCATATTATTTTTAATTTTTTTTGGCACCATGGAGTTCAATTAGGAGGCTAAGCACTAACCCCTCTCTACCTTTCAGCAAAGAGAGACAGAAAGAGAATGACAGCCATGAACCTATCTGAAATCAAGCTCTCCTAACACATTGCAGCATGGAGTTCTTATAACTCAGAGCAGGGCCCTAAATCAGTCCTGTCTGAAACTCACAAATGTCCAACAAACATCAGTTTCAAACCAGGGCACTCACGCATCAACTGCAGAAAAATCAATATTTGAAGTGAACAGCTTCACAGACCAGAAACTGCTTTAAGACAAATTAAATTAGGTGTGTATGCATATGTATGTGAAAATTAAATTGGATATCTGGTTCAAAAATCAGACTGAATTAATTAACAAATTAATTACCTTTCCCATCATTGTACCGAAATGAAATCTTTCATCAGTGCTGACTAAAGGCAAGGCATCTGACCAGAGAATTGCAAATCAGAGGCAACAGTTGAAACAGCAGAAACAGTTAGTTGTATTCAGCCTGAGCATTATGAGATTGCTCAAAATTAATGACCATGTTGCCAAGCAACCATCCTCCAGTTCCGCCTAAATGTTATTAATACACAGGCAGTGCAAGCTGGCTCACGTTAAATTGGCTAGTTCGATCAATATTCTTAAACTGGATGAAGAGGCAAGTAAATCTCTATGGAATTCAGAATCAGTAAACCCAAGAGAACAAGACTCTATCTAAAGATATTTCCCTTTGTTCTATTAGTGCACCATGACAGGGCAATCTTCTGTATAGGACTCTAACACAAGGGTATCTAACAAATACGGCCTTCAGAATTGTTATAAAAATAAATAAATCTTTTGAACACATTGACTGGATTTGCAACATCAGAAAGATCAGGCCCTTTCTGACAGAGCATGCTGCGCAACTTCTTGTCCAGGCCCTGGTTGTTTCTAGACTGGACTACTGCAATGCTCTTCTGGCTGGTCTGCCATCAAACGCAATCAAACCTCTACAAATGATTCAGAATGCAGCGGCACGACTGATCTTCAATGAGCCCAAAAGAGCGCATGTTACACCTCTCTTCATCTCTTTGCACTGGCTACCAGTGGCAGCTCGCATCCAGTTCAAGTCACTGATGCTTGCGTACAGATCTACCACAGGCTCTGCACCCTCCTACTTCCACTCACTATTACGAACCTACATCCCCTCCAGAAGTTTGAGATCTGCTAGTGAGCGACGCCTTGTGGTACCATCACAGAGAGGCTCAAAATCACTCTCCAGAACATTCGCGTTCACCATTCCTGGCTGGTGGAATAATCTTCCCACTCCTATCCGGAACGCCGGATCTCTGGCAACCTTCAAGCAACAACTGAAAACTCATCTCTTTCGGCAGTACTTGACTTCATCCTAAACTCAAAAAAAAAAAAAAAAAAAAACAACTTTCCCTCTATCTTTCTCTCCACCTACTAGTTTGTACTTATTTGAACAATGACTGAGACTTGGTGTTACGAGCACTTCCTCTGTCTGACTGCCTCTTCAAGATGAATCGCTTTTTGTATTCCCCAATTGTAAGTCGCTTTGGATAAAAGCGTCTGCCAAATGACTAAATGTTATAAAAATAAATAAATCTTTTGAACACATTGACTGGATTTGCAACAGATGGCACAACGTTCATAGTCAGGAAAATGGCAGGTGTTGCGTAGTTACAAGAGAAAGTTATCCTAAAGCATAAATTCGGTAGAAAAAAGCCTAAAAAGAAAATTAAAAAAAAGTATTGTTATATAATGTAAAAAAGATTGATAAAAACAAACAAACTAAATATCGGAGTAGAAAATAAGCACAATTTTCCCAAAGTTTTGTCAGAAACTTTTAATTCCTCTATTGTGTATACTATTTAATTTCTGTGAATTTTAATTGAGTGCATTCCTCTTCCCGTCATACTAACTCAGATTTCAATTCAACATCCTGTAGGTTGTGGACAATACAATTCAAATTCTATCTTATGAACTGAAAGGGTGCCAAGTTAAATAATCCAAATTTTGTCCAAGGTAAAGCCACAACAAAGTTGAAATCTGAAGGAAACCGAAGTACCCAGGGGGCAACTCAACAGATTTCCTTTCTTTGAAGTATGTTTCTCATGGAAATTATGACATGGACAGGTACAAGGGAAAAACACACGAGTGAGTTTCAGAATTGGTTCCAACTTTTCTCAAGAATTCTCACTCCTTTGCTTCCTGTCAGAGTTTGAGATGTACACAAGGAACTCCAAATTAAGTTTCCAACTCTACTTTCATAAATTTTCAGCTGCGAGGGTGAATATACTGCACCTGTACCTGGAGCTAATGCAGATACAAACATTGGCTTTACACAAGATTTATTATTATTCAATATTAAGACACACAACTGTGTCTGAAGCTTGCAAGCAGGGTGGTTATGATTATTTTTTGGATAATGACAAACAAAATAACAAAAGTTTCATCCAACAAAAGCTTCAAAGAGCTTATTACCATGATGTGTTTAAGTGGGCAATGGTTTACCAATAACATCTTGTCCATTAAATTACATCTATCTACAATGGGCTTTAAATTAAATTTGGCTGGATAATCATAATGTAGCACAATATAGAGGAGGCTTCAAACATCTGAGACCACTAAAATGTTTGTATTTAGCATTAAATCAAGCGTAGCATTACTTCTGGCAGGTCATGTTAGTCAAGCTTGCATCAGCTGACTCTCAGCTGATCCCCATTTACCTATAGGAATACAACACCTATCTAAGCTTCCTTATATAAGGTCCCTCGGTATTATCAGCAGTTTTCACATTGCTCAATAGCTTATTACCCTCCTCCATCCCCAACTCCTCTTCTGTCAGTCAGGATCCAGCTTCTGATTTTCCTTTGAATCAGACTAATTAAAAAATGTGTACATAAAATTGCTGAACTTTAACGATATCTGCAATACTTTCGTTGGTTCTGTTCTGTTTACCCTGGGGATTATTGCTGCTTTCCCTACTCTCATCCATGCTAGGCTTGCTCAGAAGAGAACCATACCGCCATTCCAAACTGCATGCTAATTGTCAATCATCTTTGACGATAGTAGTCCTGACAGAATTAAAAATGTATTCATGTTTACTTTCTTGCTCCCCTGCTTGGACATTAAGAATAAAACATTCTGTCACTTCAAATGTGTTCATTACCCTCTTGTTACAAACAGTATTATTTCACATTAAGGGGAGAAATTGTTTCAATTAAGAGCAGGAGACAATGACGCCCCAGAAGAATGTTTTAAAGACCATTTTCCACACTGAACGCAGGCTACCATCCCCACACCACTTAAATGTCAATTTAAATAGTATTACAGACCATATTGCAATGGTCTTCTGTGAGACTGAGAACACTGAGGAGCAATGGACAGATATGAAGGTGGCAAAGTGACCCCTACATGGGGGAATAAACTGATATAGTCAATAACAATCACTAAAAAAGTGCTTCCTGGCCTCAAGTAAACCATTTATTCACTGCAAACCAGACATATATAAAACAATATCAGCGCACACACATCCCGGCCATGAACAAGTTAGCGACATCTTGCAACACAGCAGGAGTCACATATAGTCAAAGTCAAACTTGATAATCATGCTGGCAGACAGAGGACTCACTGTGAACATAAACATATAGTCGTCCCAAAACCCTTAAACAATTTACTGGATGGAGGACAGGCAGAAAGAATGAAGATACAACTGTCTCAAATATGTTGTAACTAGTGGTCTCAAACTTTTGGATGCTGCAGTACATACAGTAGAACTGGCATTGGTTTGTACAAGTATTCTCCTCACATATGCCACTTACACTGTATTTACGCTTGAGCATGAGATGGAGAGTAAACTGAGACTACAGCATCAGATCAGAATCGACAGAAACCAACTTTCAAAAAGCCATCAAAGTGATGATACTTGAAATAAAATGCAATTTCATGCTACTGAATATTTTCATTCTGAATCTTTGATATTTGAATATATTTAGGTCCGAGCCTACTCAAAAATAAATCTAAATTATTCAGTTTTATCAATTTATAATTCAACCCGAATTCCAGAAATGTTGGGACGTTTTTTTTTATTTTAATAAAATGAAAACAAATAGACTCAACTCACATGAGCCAATATTTTATTCACAATAGAACATAGATAACACAACACATGTTAAAACGGACAAATTTAACACTTTTATTCACTAAATGAGCTCATTTCAAATTTGATGCCAGCTACAGGTCTCAAAAAAGTTGGCATGGGGGCTGAAAAAGCAAGACATTTTGAAAAGATTCAGCTGGGAGAACATCTACGCAGCAAATAATTAAGTTAAATGACATCAGGTCTGTAACATGATTAGCTATAAAAGGGATGTCTCGGAGAGGCAGAGTCTCTCAGAAGTAAAGATGGACAGAGGCTCTCCAATCTGTGAAAGAGTACGTAAAAAGATTGTGGAATACTTTAAAAACAACATTCCTCAATGTCAAATTGTAAAGGCTTTGCAAATCTGATCATCTACAGTGCATAACATCATCAAAAGATTCAGAGAAACTGGAGAAATCTCTGTTCGTAAGGGACAAGGCTGAAGACCTTTGTTGGATGTCCATGGTCTTCGGGCCCTCAGACGACACTGCATCACTCATCAGCATGATTCTGTCATTGACATTACTAAATGGGCCCAGGAATACTTCCAGAAACCATTGTCAGTAAACACAATCCGCCGTGCCATCTGCAGATGCCAACTAAAGCTCTATCATGCAAAAAGGATATGTGAACATGGTGCAGAAGCGCCGTCATGTCCTGTGGGCCAAGGCTCATTTAAAATGGACTGTTTCAAAGTGGAAAGGTGTTCTATGGTCAGACGAGTCAAAATTTGACATTCTTGTTAGAAATCACAGACGCCATGTGCTCCGGGCTAAAGAGGACAGAGACCTTTCAGCGTGTCATCAGCGCTCAGTTAAAAAGCCAGCATCTCTGATGGTATGGGGGTGCATAAGTGCATATGGTATGGGCAGCTTGCATGTTTAGAAGGCACTGTGAATGCTGAAAGGTATATAAAGGTTTGAGAGCAACATATGCTCCCCTCCAGACGACATGTATTTCAGCAGGACAATACAAAACCACATACTGCAGCTATTACAACAGCATGGCTTCGTAGTAGAAGAGTCCGGGTGCTGAATTGGCCTGCCTGCAGTCCAGATATTTCACCTATAGAGAACATTTGGCGCATCATTAAACGAAAAATACATCAAAGACAACCATGAACTCATCAGCAGCTGGAAACCTGTATCAGGCAAGAATGGGCATTAATTCCAACACCAAGACTCCAGAAACTCATAACCTCAATGCCCAGACGTCTTCAAACTGTTTTGAAAAGAAGAGGAGATGCTACACCATGGTAAACATGCCCCCGTTCCAACTATTTTGAGACCTGTAACCAGCATCAAATTTGAAATGAGCTCATTTTGCGCATAAAATTGTAAAATTTATCTGTTTAAACATTTTTTATGTTATCTATGTTCTATTGTGAACAAAATATTGGCTCATGTGATTTTAAAGTCTATAAGTTTTCATTTTATTCAAATTAAAAAAACGTCCCAACATTTCCGGAATTCGGTTTGTAGTTAAAAAATAGGTAGCTTTTATTCAGAATGGAAAAGATAAGTATATACAGATTTTCATATTCAGTTCAGTCAGATGAATTTAAATAAGTTCTCATTGTCATCGATTTTCCCTCTTAAAATGTAAAGGAAAGATCAAACAAGCTTGAATCCAATCTAACTCGCACCTGGCCAATTCAAAGGCATCTCAGAGGGAAGTGCAATTCATTCCTTGTAAATACACAAATCACAGTTGGACTCCTGTGAAATACATGATACCTCGGAAAGACTGCAAATATAAACATAGCAGAGAAACAGCCAACTGGACCTCTTCCAACTCATTATTTCATTCAGCATCATTTGTATTAAATAAATTATTACTGATTAGCCACTTAACTATTAACTTCAACCAGGTTCCTGGTGGATGGGAATATATGACATTAACCTATTGCTTGTATAGTAATATAGCGCAAAATTGATGTGTCAATGTATTTAATGGCTTGCATTGTTAACATGTGTGACCCTGGACAACAAAACCGATCATAAGGATCTTTTTTTTTGTTTTGTTTTGTTTTTTTAAATTCAGACTTATACATCATCTGAAAGCTGGATAAATAAGCTCTCTATTGCTGTATGGTTTGTTAAGATTATCTGCAATATTTGGCAATTATACAACTAGTTGAAAATCTGGAATCTGAGGATGCAAAATAATCTAAATATTGAGAAAATCACCTTTAAAGTTGTTCAAATTAAGTTCTTAGCAATGCATATTACAAATCAAAAATTAAGTTTTGATATATTTACAGTAGGAAATTTACAAAATATCTTCATGGAACATGATCTTTAATTAATAGCCTAATGATTTTTGGCATAAAAGGAAAATCAATCATTTTGACCCATACAATGTATTGTTGGCTATTGTTATATACCTGCGCGACTTGAGACTGGTTTTGTGGTCCAGGGTCACATACAGTACGTAATTATACAACAATTTTCTTAAATTCACCCACAAATTTTAATTCAATACTATGAACTGGATTGATTCAAATTATTTACTCAAAATAATGTTATTTCAAACCTGTATAACTTTATTTCTTCTGTGGAACGCAAAAGATATTTTGATAAAGGCATGATTGGTGGATTTTGCATACATTGTTGTTTTGGACCCCCACTGACTTTCATTGTTTTTGGACAAAAAACTGCTTAAACATTCTTCAAAATATATATTCTGCAGAAGAAAACATCTCATAAAACTTAGGAACAACATCAGGGCAAGTGATGACAGGATTTAAATTTTTGGGTAAACCATGCTTTTTATTAGATTAGTTTAAACGTGCATTTCAAGATTGAATTTCAGATTCAAATTTCTGTTCACTTTGATCTGGTGCCAAAAGAGAGTGTTAGATGCAGGCTGCTTACGTCTGCAGAGCCCAGCCCAAGATGCTGCAGCATCGTTACTCAACCCCCTATTGCTTTCAGAGCCAAATGCTAATGTGTCATTTACCTATCACTAGGAGGGAAGGTTCAGCTGGGCCCCAGACCCAAGTAAAGCCACCTGCTTCTTTAAAACCCATGCAGTGGATGTGTAACTATACAATGCAACTCACAATTTATTAACAATTCCAATTTAAATACTGTAAGACAATGGGTTGATCTGATGTCTAACCAACTGTCAAAATTATATATTTTTAGCAGCAACCATACCCTCTTTGCATTGTTTTAACTTGAAAATGAAGCTACATATTAAGATCAACAAACAGTTAGCCCTTGGGCCAAATGTTAATTGGGCAGGAGCAGTGTGCACCTGATGGAGAGCAAAAGCTCATGAGAACTCTGGCATTCAAGCCTGTGGCATTCCACCAGTATGGTATCTTATTACAGAGAGCACTTCAGTTACGCTTTCTTGGCTGCTGGTGGCCAATGAGCTCTGCAGCTGACATCGGAACCTTAACAAATTCATGGAATCAAATCTGTCTATCAGATTTAAAGCCTTGTATATGTAAGTGTAACTGGCAAATTAAACCTTGTGGTATGTATTTAACAAGACTTATATGCATACAGAAATGTTTTCTAGTGAAATACTCTCTAGAATACCATAAGATGAAAACTGTTTTCAAAGGCTGTGACGTGACCTTAAAGCTTCAACCCAATTTATTTTTCAATAGGAAACAAAAAAATCAAATAACAAGACATTTTTTGGTACTGTTCTGACTTATTATGAATCTGAATAAACAAAATTCAGTATGTAATGCAATGAGTACCTAACTGGCTATTTCTTATGCTGCCCCTGAGAGCACCTCAACAGAGAAGAACGTCTCTTACTTAAAAATACATTAACAATTTCTTGCTTCTCATTAAATAAGTTC
This sequence comes from Barbus barbus, assembly GCF_936440315.1. Taxonomy (NCBI): domain Eukaryota; kingdom Metazoa; phylum Chordata; class Actinopteri; order Cypriniformes; family Cyprinidae; genus Barbus; species Barbus barbus. The sequence continues at coordinate 8,325,737 of NC_136736.1, read as the reverse complement.
ATCATATAAGTTTTACAAGATAAAATTTAATTCCAAGTTATGTTTTGGTCCTGTTTTTCCCTACATTATGGGGCTTTGGGGGCTGGGGGTATAAATGCTGTATAAATGTGGGCATTAGTAATTGCTGCTTAAGAGAACACGCACATGTACACACACACACACGTTTGTTTTTGTGAAAAGTGGGGACATCCCATATGTATAATGTCCTATTGCCCTACACCAAAACCTACCCCTTAAAGGAAACTTTATGCATTTTTACCTTCTCAAAAAACTAATTCTGTATTATTTATAATGGGGCAATGTCCTCATAAGTCACCTTCTCCTTGTAATACCTATGTCATACCCATGTCATTATACAAATTTGTGTCCTCATTTGTCGCAAAAACGCACACACACACACACACACACACTAGAGAACAAAAATAAATTATCAAAAGTAACAGTACATTTTAATTTGATGATAGAAAATCTACTCATCAAATAATCCTGAAAAAAAGGCAAACTTTAGTGCATCTAAATATTGTTTTAAAGTTCTCACATACTAATTAGTGAAATAAAGTAAGCTAAAAAGCTTTCTATGATTATAATAATAATAAACTGGAAATAAATAAGTAAAAAAATAACAAGAAATGATTGATTCAATCAATAAATAACTCTAAATGACTAATTAAATCAAATTTGAGACATTGATCATATGACCTCATTTGCACAGAATCTTCTTGCTTTTATTGAAGCACTAGATGTTGTTTGGAACATCTCATATCATGCTGGAGAACAGGAACATGAAGGTTTCATTCGTTTAAACATCCAGATTTGTGTTGACATGACTACAGCAGATTTATTTTCCTTTCTTCTTCATTATACTGTCAGATGAATGTGTCTCTTGTTAAATGTAAGACACAATCGCTGGCCAACATCAAGACTCTGGTGGCATGTAAAGCACAGGCCATTTGAATCATCCACTCAAACACCAAAAAAAAAAAATGCAAAGAGGGGAGAGAGTGCGAGGCAGACAGAGAGAGAGAGAGAGAGTGAGTGAGAGAGAGAGATTTGTTAAGTTAACTCTACATAATAGGAAGTCAGATCATAATTAAGATCCGTTCAGTTGCAGAGCTGTAATTCACAGGAAGTGCTGCTTTGATGGGACCGTGTTAAGCATTGCCGTGAGGTGTAGAATAGTGAGAATATTGTGATTACAAGATTGAGACAGAATCGAGGGAGGTGGTGATAGTTTCACCCTTCTGCGTGGAAAAGCATAGCGGTCACAGACCGGCTGTTTCAGGAGGCAAAGCACAACTCCATTGTCTTGTGTGTTTTATCAGACGTAATCACTGATTTCATAAGAGAGAGTCGCCCAGTGAGTGAGTTGAAGTCCTGTGATGAAAAGATGATTTTAATAAGGGTATTTAGGTGTAATTATACACCAGCTCAGACTTGATGAGGGTGAGTGGGTAAGGGACAACTGCGCAGAGTGTGTGTGGGTTTGTAAGACAAATCGCACCATGAATTCTTCCCATCATCACTCCAGCTGAAGAGAGAAGAGTTTTCCTTTCAAGATAGTTAAACTCTTGGCTCCATTTGAGAGACATGCAGTTATCTCAAAATCTGTAATCAACACATGATGGCCAAATGTCAATCACGACATATGTTGATTTAGAAACCAGTTTGGGAAAATCTTTGTAAAGTGAGTCCAGTTTTTTGTAGATGATGCAAAAGATGATGCAGCTTTTCTTATTGTATTAGGATCTTTTTTTATTTTTATTGACAGGTAACACTACTGTTACACTGTTAAAGGTGAGTAACTTTATTTATAAAAAAAAAATTTTTTTTATTAACAATTAACAATTGTTTTCAAAAAGGATGCAGTACATTTATCAAAACTGACAATAAAGACATTTATACCGTAATGTTTCAAATAAATGTGTGCATATTTATCATGGTATCCACAAACATTAAACAGTACAACTGTTTTCAATAATAACAATAAGGAATGTCTCTTGAGCACCAAATCAGCATATTAGAATGATTTCTTATTCATGTGACACTGAAGACTAGCGCACTGGCTGCTGAAAATTCAGCTTTTACACCATATGAAATTAGATCAAAATAATAAATAATAATAATTATTATTATTATATAATTTATTTTATAATATCTTATTATTATTTTACAATATTACGGTTTTACTGTGTTTTATATCAAATAAATGCAGCTTTGGTAAAACAGAACAAAACAAAACATTTATTTGAAGTTTTATGCTGATGTTCAAACAAATGCAGTAGAGTCAGCATCTGTCTGACAAAGAATGTTTTCATAATACATCAAATAAACAATAGCGTCATTCTACTATGACTGTAAAAGACATTCAAGAGGACAGCGTACCTGGAAAATACATTTACAACTGTCCTTTTGAGCCGAAGTCTCCCGAGCATCGAGCAGTTTGCAAAACAAATTAAATGTGACTGGTTGATGGATGTGTTCATTTTTGATGGTCCCCTGAAAAGACAGGAGACTTACCGGGGATCATAATGTGGTGTAATGCAGACGTTTAAAAATAGACATGGCTTGATGCATGGAGGCGGGGAGGGGCCGCGCTATGAGATCTGAGGCCGGAGAAAAGGAGGAGGAGAAGGAAGAGTTATTAGGCCAACACAAAACTGATTGTCTATTCCTGCTGCAGAGCGGAGCACATAGCAGCCATGCAGTCTGAAGAAGCATGAACTGAATGGCAAGTGGCTGCTTAGAAAGTGAGGGAGGTCAATGAGAATGAGTGTATGGGGAAACAAAGACCTACACTAATGAATGAGAAAGGTTAAGAGGGATGAGAAATAAGTAGTCTGGGAAAGCTGCTCTGTTTGGAGATTTTAGTGGCAGGCCTGTAAAGAACTATTTGTCAGACTATTTGGGAGACTATTTTTGGCACACAGGGCTCCATGAACCAGGTCAGTGACATGAGTAACTCATTGAAAGAAACAAGGCAACAATTCCTCTTTTCTCTCTGTCAATAGCGCACTCCAGCCATATTCCCATACTATCTGCACTAGTGTTTACAATTAGGATTAATGTGTCCAAATCATATGTAAAACAGAATGTCAAAATGTCCCTGGATTGTCCAATCTTTCCAGTGCATTATTTATTTATTGGGTTATATATTTGCAATGTTGAGTGATATTCAAGACAATTCGTTTGCAATGAATTTTGTTCTATATTGTTTATATGTTTGGGGGTAGGTAAGATTTTAATAAATTAATATTTTCACTAAGCAAGGAAATGCTATTAAATTGAGCAAACGTGACATTTATAATGTTTAAAAAAATATGTCTATAATTGTGAACTGTTTAATCATCAAAAATATCATAATAAAAAGAAATGTTTATTGAGCACTGGATTAGCATATTGTAATGATTTCTGAAGGATCATGTGAAACTGAAAACTGGAGTAATGTCTACTGGAAAATCAAGGAATAAATGACATATTGAAATACATCAACAGCTTTTTCTTATTAATTTTTTTGAAAAGTATCATTTATTATTCACATTTTACTGGTACCTAATATAGAAATGAAAACGTGCACAAAAAACAACCAAACAAATAAATTCTTATCCAATAATTTAAAAAATCTTTGAAAGTCATAGTCCTACAATATGAATAATGTACTTCACTTCCAACAACACATACTTTTTGTGTTTATGGTAGAAGTCTATGAATTGTGATTCAGCTTTCATCTTACACACATTCTTATGGCCATACACAGTCCTAACTCCTCTGGCTCCACTATCCACACATTTGCACGTCTCTCATGTCTGGCGGCTCCAGCACTGAGATGCCGAATGCAGCCTTGCATTTAAACACACACAAGCTTGGAACACTGCTGCGTCCCTTTAAGGAACTGCTCTTAATATGGGGACATAATCCCATTTCATCAGTTCATTCTCCCCTGACGCTTCCTCTCTCATTTCATTTTTCCTTCTGAGTTATGGATCAGGGTGATGGAGTGGGAGCGATGCGGCTCAGAGGAGGAATTTCCACTCGAGCCCCTGAGGCTTGCGGGAAATATCAATTCCCGCCACCGCATCAGACAAATCAGACAGGCTCCTTCTATTAGTTTACAGCTTGCAGGCTCACCTTTTTTCTCCTCTCACTAACTTCATTTCTCCTCTCCTTCCTTTTCTTCTCTTCCACAAACACAAACGTACATTGCACACTGTCTTCTCTACTTGATGTTGGGGGTAATGGACTAATAATCATAATACTAATAATAATACAGTAGTTAATATACAACTAAATATTATGTATTTACTCTATAGATCCCTGACAAAGATAATATATTGTATTGACGATCCTGTCATTGTAATAGCATTCAGCGCTAGAGGTACACAAAACAAACAATGTATTTACTGTTATTTTACTAGTGTCTCTCGCTGGCAAGCGAAGGTGAGAGTGCCATTACCCTGCAGCTGTGGTAAGTTCGTGCTCGTATCTCATGAACTAGTGTCAGCACAATGGTGTAAATCACACTTGCTTTAGTGATAGATGACACCCACCAAGACACCAGACAGAACTGGCTTGCAGTCTGTAATGGAGCACAGCACTCAGCTCAAACTCATACTACAGAAAAGAGGGAGGTGGAGGGAGGATTGCTGCGTAAACAGGCTCTTTATGTGCCACTAATGTTCTGATTGCTAGGAACTCAATGAACAATACTTCTCCGGAACGCCAATCTTTACCAAAAAGGTAAAGTCTGGTTCTTGGATCAAAGATCTTGATCTGGGTTTCTGGACTTGACTCCAACTGTGGTGGTGAAGCATCTTAGGATACATATGGAACATTAATATTCACTAACATTAAAGATCCGCTGACAACAGGAAACATCGAAGAAAGGGATTTGTTGGTGCCAGCAAAATGTGCAGGTTTCTGTGGAAGTGAGACAAATTCATATACGGTTTCCAAAACAAAATTAGCATCTGTGACCCACAGGAAAGATTCAAAAACACAAACTAAGATACCTTAGATGCTCAAAGCAGGGATAACAAAGACATTTGGAAAGAAATAATCATCATCTTAGTAAATGACTTGTCTGCCTCTGAACGCTTTCACAAAGCACTTTTGACACTGTACAGCTTGTTGTAATACAAGCTGGTTCTGTTTTGCTCTGTACAAAACCTTGAAAAAGATCACTCATTGCTCAAGACATATCTGAATGAAAACAAGTCCTTGTACCTAAAAACAAGATGTGCACACTAACAAAAAAAGTATTTCATATATGAGTCTTTCATATTTCATCTATATGGGAGTGAAAGTTTCTGAAGAGCTGAATATTACAGTTGAGTTGTCCCGGGGAGACTCTGAAAATGGAAATTAGACATTACAAGTATGTTTCATCCATTACGCTCAAAAGGATGTGCACTCGCCATTCAGGGGAGACTTTTCAACAAGAAGAAATGGAAAGGTTGTTAGAAGGTTTTTTTGTGTGTGTAGATGAATGATGTTTGACTTCTTTTTATTTTTATTTTTTTATTTTTAATGTTGTTTGGAAAGAGGATAAAAATTAACTTTAGTCCAATTAATTCCATAATTTCTTGTCTGCATCAAAAGCAACTTATAATGCTAAGAATAGCTTTTTCTCACCCTAACCACTATATTACCAGTATATGTTCTAGGCTTTTACCAATATAAAGGAATTAATTCTTTACTTTCATTTACTGGAGGAAAAAAGTAGTATGAATAGACTACACTACTGTTTCAAAGGTTTGGTGTTGGCAAAATGTATCTTTTGCTCACCTAGGTTGCATTTACTTGATTAAAAATACAATACAAAGCATACTATTGTGAAACATTACTGGTATTAGTAATATTACAGAGGTAATGTAACGTGTTAATACAAGTTACATTTTAAAACGCAAATGTATTCCTGTGATGACAAAGCTGCTCTTTTAGCAGCCATTACTCCAGTCTTCAGTGTCATATGACTATTCAGAATTAATTCTAATATGCTGATTTGTGCTCAAGAAACATTTATTATCATTACCGGTATTGAAAAATATTGTGCTGCTTAATAATTTAGTGGAAATATATATATATAATTTTTTTCAGGATTGTTTAAAGATTCTTTTTCAGGATCCTTGCTGTTCAAGAGAATATTTCTGATATTGTAAATGTTACTTTTGATATATTTAATGCATCTTTGCTGAATAAAATGATCAATGACTAAATAAATAAATAAATAAATCAACGGTAGTGAATGGAGTGTTTATTATCTTTAGGTCAACATATCCAATGGTGTTAATAGTTAAAGAAACACCCGATCTAGCAGTTACACCACTGCTACGATGACATTCTGCAGCCACAGGATTACAAAACAGGCCAAAGACTGCAGGCCAGAGGACTAGACTGAGCTGGAGAGAGTCAGTGCTCACACAGGATCCAAACATGTCTCCATGGAGATGCACGGGCTCCGGGATCATTTGTGTGCCAATGCAGCAGCTGGAGGAGAGGCTCACAGCAGTCAGAACTGCCATGTGTGGACAGCCTCAGAAAGACCAGCGGCCCCCGGGATCTCCACTTTCTGGACCCTTAACAACAGCTAATAGGTGATTGGCTTGAAACTGCACAGCTCATCAAATGCTGCCATCTGAACGGAGCAAAAATATGAGGGAAAGACAGAAAGCCTGGAAAGTTTGAAATGACGGAAGCAATGAGTCTGGCAGGCTGGGCTTAATAATGTGATGGTAGAATTTTGGAAAGGAGAAAAGGAGATTTTGATAAACTGTTTATATTGCAATATATTTGTGACAACTTTGGCAAGTACACTGAAAAAAAGGTGTAGGATTTACTTTGAAACCATTTTTACGAAGAAATTGTTAATAACTAATACATAATTAAAGACAGTATTTTTTTGTGATGTTATGTTGTGATGTTTGCAACTTTGAAATGCATATATATTTTTATGGAGATGTAAATATTTCATATAAATCTTATACTGCCCAACCTGGTAGTGACCTCATCAACAAACAGCTGGATGTGACGTTTTGAAATTTCATCAATTTTAAAAGTGAAAAGGATGACAGGAAACGATGTAGAGTCCAGATTCAAACTCAAATTTCCCACACGAGCACCACAGCTCTAAGTGGAGCTCAAGGTAGAGGCCTTGACAAGAACTTCAAAAGTCTTCTATCTCTTATTGCAATGCAGAATCAAAAGGACTGAGTCATATCGCCATCAAAAAGCAGAGCAATAGTTGGTTTTGATTTCCTTGTAAGAGAAAGCCAAGTGTCTAATTACAAATTCTAAAAAGGCGGGAGGAACGTAAATATTCATGAAAATGCTTTTCTTGTCACCATCTGAGAGAGGAGGAGAAAGGCTTTCACCCTGACTCTGTAAATTTTCAAAGCACTGTGGTAAGAGGCATCCAGACCATTTCAGCCTTCGTCAGTAAAATGTGCACTTATTAAATGTGGCCTGCTGAAGATTTGACATGAATGAGAAAGATTTACATATTGCATAAAACTTATTATCTGGGACCTGTGAAGTCAGTCCAGTGAACCAAAGCTCTACTGATATGGGACAAGTTTTCTCTAAGGGTGTTTCATTAACATCCTTAGTGATTGTAATCCCATCCGATATGAACATGACTGGGTTCTTCCTACACATATATATATATATATTTATTTATTTATTTTTTACAACGCTTCCTTTCATTTAATTTGACCTTTGTCGAATACCTTAAGCCACATTTTTTGTTTCGCTGCCTGGCACACCTTCATTATGGATTTTAACCTTTTCGCAAATGTTTTGCCTGGATTCAATAAAGTATAGTTGTGCTGCTGGCATGCAATCTAAAGTAAAAATAACATTTATTCAATAAGTAGAGAAACCGCTCAGAATGGCAACTATATTGGCTGCATCAAGTGTGATCATTCAAACGTTTGGATCAGTAATTCCGTTTTTTGTTGTTGTTTTTTTTTGGAAGTTTATCAAGTCTGCATTTATTTGATCAAAAGTAATATTTGATAATATAAAAAGTAATATTCTGAAATGTCATTACAATGCCAAAACAAACAAAAACAAACAAACTAACAGACAAAATGCAGTGTATATAGTCACAAAAGATAAAAAAAACTCCTCAAAAAAGGTGTTCCCCCTTCCCCAAAAACAAAGACACAAATGAATGAATAAAAAATAAAAAGTACTAATATGTCACAATATTGCAATAAATAAAGGAATAAATTAAGGTTCTAGAATAATTTAGAAAAAAATATATATATACTTACTATAGTTTTTACTGTATTTGATCAAGTAAGACTTGCTATCATGGTGCTGTATTATATCATAGCACTTTTGTTTGTGTGATATTGCTTTATTGTAACTCAAACAGCAATTATAAAACTAATCCCATCAAAACAATGCTTTGGATATGAGATTTTCTCTTTAATATCTGAAGGGAGGCATCGTAATAATAATGTGTTTGTAAGTCTCTGCAATGAAGGATTTCATAGCTCTTAACTAATATCAGAAAAGCATGTCACATTTTCGAACAGTCTCTTTTTAAAACAAGCGATGTGAGCGCTGAATTGTACATTTTTTTCTTCCCATTTGTCTCAAGCACACATTCACAAAGCAGCATCGTGACAAGCACCTCTCCCTCCCGCTTGTTTCCACTCATGTCCTATGAGTCAGTGTTGCTTTTAAATGTTGACTGACATGCGTGCGCCCAACGTCACATGAAAAGACAGAGGCAGTGAGTGCAAGCCAAACAAACCTCTGAGATGGAGAAAATGATGCACTGTGAGGGCATGAGAACGATCCACTCAACCTGAGCAGTGTGTGAGTGCATTGGGCCTGGTGCCTGGATTTGACTCGCAATAAAGCCCTTATGGTAACCATGACAACAGGTGAGATGATGACAAGAAAAAGTGTCACATGCTAAGACTGTATGTGGTAAGTTAAGAATGAGAGAGAGACTGTGTGTGTGTGTGTGTGTGTGTGTGTATGTGTGTGTTTGCCTTGTGGGTTGCTGGCCATGGAATAGGAGGGGGTGTTAGCTTTGCGGTAATTAAAAAATAAAGTGGTTGGCTAGCCTGAGATATGTTGCCTCCCACAACAAACCATCAAAACACCCATATGCCTATAAAGAATGTCAACATATGTAAGTATAAAAAGATTTAAACTTATTAAAGCGATGCATTGTTTGTTCACCTTGCACCATAAACAAGCACATAAATGACAGTGCCATTATCCAATCATGCGTATTGTACTACCTCACAGAGGAACAAAGGATGGATGGATGGATGGATGAATACATAGATAGATAGATAGATAGATAGATAGATAGATAGATAGATAGATAGATAGATAGATAGATAGATAGATAGATAGATAGATAGATAGATAGATAGATAGATAGATAGATAGATAGATAGATAGATAGATAGATAGATAGATAGATAGATGATAGATAGATATGCATGAGTGAATGAATGAAAACATACATGCATACATACTAAAAAAACCTCAAGCTCACTGAAGACAAGTTTTTTTGGATAAAAGTGTCTGCTAAATGACTAATTGTTAATGTAAATGTAAATGTAAACAGTCAGTGACTAAAAAAGAATAAGAAACTAATTATTAGCAAAATTACAAAAAAAAACTACTACAGTACAACAAATTAATAAGACATGTTTAATCAAATGTAATATACAAAGTAATCAAATGTATAAAAACACTGCATATACTTCACTGTGTAAGTTAAATATTTATTTTTTATTAAAGTTACAAAAGTGATTCAGTCAAGAGCAGTGAGAGATTTTCTCTCTATTGTTGTGTGATTAACATGAATGCCAGACAGCAGGAATATTAGACTGCTGTCACTTTAAGAGCTGCCTGGATCCAATATACTGTTACACTTTTTTATTTCTTTCTCAACTGTTTGTTTTCACTTAAGACCTAAATTACTGTTTATGAGGATACTTGCAAATACAGGCATTTTGACACATACAAGCAGGGTTTGAAACTAACACCCGCCAACCCACACACCCCTAGTACTGACACAAAATGATTTGCAACAGTCACTTTGTCACGTCCAGTGTAGATAGCCTCAAGCTGTTGGTTAATTTCCGTTTTTATGAATGGCCGGTAGAAGTTATGAATGGCCGGTAACTTAAAAAATTAGTAACCAAATTGCCTGGTGAGTGAAAAAGTTAATTTCAATCCCTGCATACAAGTATGTGTTTTTTACCATTTAAGGCCTATAAGCGGCAAAAATAACGCTCAATACTCCTGTGCTCTATGAGCACCGTCTTCACTTGCGTGTGCCTCTCTGACACTGCTCAGGAACAATCTCTCAGACAGCGTGCACAAATAGGGAAATGAGTTCTGATTGCGTTTCAGTGGCTTATAATCACTTGTTTTTAAACCGCAATGCTTAAAAACATGTGCAAACAATGCGTTTTCGTGACCACGTAGCACAGAAACGTCACGTGAGTGTGTAACCACAATAGAGACAATAGTCCAAAATCTCTACCGGTTGACAAATTTCGGTAACACTTAATAATATCTGCACGCTATGAATCATAGTTAACCATTAGTAAATAGTCAGGTCATCCTTTATAAAGCATTTTCCCAACATTAATAGTCATTAGTAAGCAGCTTATAAATACAGCTATGAGTGCATTGTTCCTGATTTATAAGCATATCTATTACAAAGGAGATTTAAAGGCTCAGTTATCTTCCTAACAGAAACAATAAACAAACATAACACAGAAGGATAAAGAACTCAATAAATATTTATTTCAAGATGCAAAAAAATGAAACTGTACAACTGTACACTTGAATTTGTATTATTATTATTATTTTTCTATGAAATTGCAGAGGTTTATTTTTCATTTTTTATCAAGTGTATAGTTGTACAGTTTCATTTTTTTGCACCTTGAAAAAAATATTTATGTGTTCTGTATCCCTCTGTGTTGTGTTTGTTTAACTTTTTTGTTTGGAAGATAAATGAGCTTTTAAATCTCTATTGTAAATGTTTTACAAGATATAAATAAATAGTCCTCACTATAGTTGAGCTCACAAAAACAGATGGCTGGCAACTACTAACTGTTTATAACTACCTGACTTAATCATGAACTAGAGCACGAATATGTGTTAATAAAGAATTTATTAACACACTGAGGAACTATTATCATGTGTCTAAATAATAAGATTTATACATGTACACTTACATAGTTTATTAATGATTTACTTACACTTTCTAAATGATCTTATGAACCACTGACAACTCCTAAATAACTGATTTGTAAATAACGTAATAATTTAGAAATGATAATTGATCATTAATAAAGTACCACAATACAATTATTAAACATTATAGATATGATCAAGAACAAAACATTTATAGCTGTATTTATAAACTGCTTACTAACGTTGGAGCAATGCAAGATAAAGGATGCATTGACTATTTAATAATGCATAACTAATGATTCATGGTGTGCAGTTATTATATAATGTTTTCCAAATTTCTACCGGTTAATCTTGTCTACCAGTATATTGGCCACCTCTAATACCTATGTTCAAATTGAAGATTATAAAACTTTGTTTTCCAATAAACTAGTAGCATGGGCACATTTAATCACATTTACTTGTGACTTCACAGATTTAATTAACTTGTGTCGCTGTGTGTAGTGTAATTAGGCTATATAAGATTCAAAGCCCAAGTGCCTAGGTTTCTAGAAGGTGAGGAGACGTTACAGACAGAGAGCAACAGTAGTGGGATGGGGTGGCCAGCAATGAAGAATGAAGTACAGCACAGTTTAGAAAAAGCACTAGAGCAACATTCATTTTTTTGAATGAGAGGGTGTGGGCAGAGCTTGAAGTAGGCACAAATCTAGTGAAACTGCTTTGTATGCGTGGTTAAGAACTCGAGTGCCTGTGTCTAAGAGCTGTAAACAAAACACAACCAATCTAGGATCACGCTGCTTCTTTGTCTTCTCCAGTCTTCTGCTGAAGAACCCTGTCTAGCCACCCTCAAACAGTCACTGAAGCAGCCAGTAACCAGAACCCCCAGCATGGCCCTGCATCTCGTAATATTCAACATCATAATACATCCTACTGTGTCTGCTGCTGGGTTGGAAAATAATGGATGGACTAAACACACACCTCCGTCATTCTATTTCTACTTACTTTAATTCTGTTTCAGCTAGAGAGCTGAACTGGGTTTATCCACTTGAGAAATATGATGATTCTGACAGACACAAACACGTGTTAATATATACATATGGTCTCAACGGCCACTCAAACACAGCTCTATGTGACACATTCTCCCACCAAGCAAGTATCTGAGACTGTAAAGATGAAGTTTTATTGATTTTCCCATTTGGGAGACTGAGAGGTGCTTATCAGAGCACATACAGCACTACACATTCTCCTGGGATCTGGCTAAATTCTCTACCACACACATACACACATAAACGAAAGCTTTACCCCACTTGAGGGAGGTGATGTCTGTGTCGATGGAGTCCACTCATGCTCCGGTAACCGGTGACATGCGTGTCTTGGTTCACTGCGAGCAGAAGTTGATTTGAGGGTGAGGTTACAGGTCTGTCTTTCATTGTCACAGGACAGCTCTGTTTCTACCGCTAGCTGTAGTTTCATGAGGGTCTTTATCGACAGGCAGTCATGGCCTAATGGATAGAGAGTTGGACTTGTAACCCGAAGGTCGTGGGTTCGAGTCTCAGGTCCAGCAGGGATTATAGGTGGGGGAGTGAATAACCAACACTCTCTCCACACTCTATATGTATTCTATATAATTGCACTGTCCTTGGAGCGGACCTGACCTACATTTCACTGCTGGTTATACCCTGTATAATTGTGTATGTGACAAATAAAAATCTTGAATCTTGAATCTCAATACCACGACTAAGGTGAGACCCTTGAGCAAGGCACCGAACCCCCCGACTGCTCCCTGGGCGCCGAATCATTGGCTGCCCACTGCTCCGGGTGTATGTTCACTACTGTGTGTACACTTTGATGGGTTAAATGCAGAGGACAAATTCCAAGTATGGGTCACCATACATGGCCACACACCACTACTCCCTTTATGAGTGTACAACGCTGATTAGAGGTTACTGAGCAAATAGCTTTCCACATTGCTCAGTCACGTTCGACGTAACGTCAGAGTGACTGACGAAATGGGATCTCGCCCGAGAGCCCAATCACCTTCGAGTGTGACGGCGTATCAGCAGAGGTTGCTGTCCAGTGCTGCTGCTTCATCTGAGCGTACCCAAACTTTCAGAGCAGTTTTCTATGTCTCCGGTTCCCAAGGGGGCGAGGACGGCAGTGCACGGGACACAGTCTCGACAACCCCGTCCCTCTCTTCTATCGCCAGTGGGCAGCAGGGTCTGGTCCGAGGACGCGATGCCTTCTCCCGTGCCCCCTGCCCATGTCAGCCCGCTCTTCCGAGAGAATGGTGACTCCACCGCGAGGTAGTCCAGCTGATTTGGAGACACTTCGGGGACGCTCAGGTAGACCTGTTTGCCTCCCCGGACGCATCCCACTGCCAGCTGTTTTACTCCCTGTCCGAGGGGCACGGATGCGCTGGCACACAGCTAGCCTCGGGGCCTACGCAAATATGCGTTTCCCCCAGTGAGCGTTCTCGCACAGACCCTGTGCAAGGTCAGGGAAGACGAGGAGCAAGTCCTTTTGGTAGTGCCATACTGGCCCAATAGGACTTGGTTCCCAGAACTGATGCTCCTCCTTGGCAAATTCCTCTGAGGAGGGATCTCCTTTCTCAGAGAGGGGGCACCCTCTGGCACCCGTGTCCAGACTTGTGGAATCTCCACGTGTGATCCCTGGACGGGACGCGGAGGTTCTAGGTGGGCTACCCCCAGTGGTAAAAGACACGCTTACAGGCTGTGGAACCTGTTCATCGATTGGTGTTCTTCCCGCTGGGAAGACCCCCGGAGATGCCCGATCACGGTCGTGCTCTCTTTCCTGCAAGATGGGTTGGAGCAAAGGCTGTCTCCCTCCACCCTCAATGTGTATGTTGCTGCTATTGCCGCACATCACGATGCAGTAGACGATAAGTCTGTGCGGAAGCACGACTTGGTCATCAGGTTCCTCACAGGGGCGAGGAGGTAAAATCCTCCGCGCCCTCATTTGGTACCCTCTTGGGATCTCCCCTCGGTCCTGATGGCCTTGAACGAGGAGCCCTTCGAGCCTCTGCAGTCAGTAGAGATTAAGTTTCTGTCAATGAAGACAGTGCTCCTCACTGCATTGGCCTCGGTCAAGAGGGTAGGGGACCTGCAGGCATTTTCGGTCGACGATTCGTGTCTAGAATTCGAACCGGGTAACTCTCACGTTGTCCTGAGACCCCGGCCTGGATATTTTCCCAAAGTTCCCACCACGCCCTTTAAGGATCAGGTGGTGAACTTGAAAGCGCTGCCCCGTGAGGAGGCAGACCCAGCCATTACTCTGCTCTTTCCCGTCCGCGCCTTGTGCATTTACGTGGACTGGATGCAGAGCTTCAGGACCTCAGACCAGCTCTTCGTCTGCTTCGGAGGACAGCATAATGGAAAGGCTGTCTCCAAACAAAGACTTGCCCACTGGATAGTGAAGGCTATAGTCTTGGCCTATCAGGCCCGGCGCTTACCGTGCCCCCTCGGTGTGAGAGCACACTCTACGAGAGGCATTGCTTCCTCTTGGGCATTGGCGTGGGGCACATCGAAAGCAGACATTTGTACAGCTGTCGGCTGGGCGACACCTAACACGTTTGCAAGATTTTATAATCTCTGTGTAGAGCTTGTGTCCTCCCGTGTACTTGCCTCAGATGGCCAGTAACACTGGAACCTGCTCGGTGTCAATCACGCTTGCTGCGCCATTACCCTCTACGGTCTGGATATGTGCACTTTTATTGCTTCTCAGTTCAGTTCCTCACCCCTTCAGGTGATCCCACGTGTATTGTTCCACGGTATGTCTCCCCTCACGGTGAGCCCGTGTCTTTCCCTGGCAGAGACCTTCTGCCGTCTCTGTTGTGTTGTTTTCTCACCCCAGACTGGCTGAGTCTACATCAGAGACTTCCATATGTAGTACTGCCCTGGCCAGTCCATATGTGTAGTCTCCACATGGTACCTCCTTTACGCAGGATGTGGCTTCCGTAGCATTCCCCTACTTGGAGTACGCTTTCCCAGTGTTATCCATACCCACTGTACGGAACAGCAGTGGCTGTCATCTCTGCCTAAGCCCTGTCCTATCTTCTGTCCCAACTGGTGTGGGGGGGACTTGCCGGCTTCCGCAGGGCACTGGAGGGGGTCAGCAATAGTGGCGTTTTCATAGGGATTAAATTAAGTCAGTCACTCTGACGTTACGTCGAACGTGACTGACTGAAAGGGAACGTCTCGGTTACGTACGTAACCCTCTTTCCCTGAAGGAGGGAACGGAGACGTAACATCCTGTCGCCATAGTTGTTGTACCATCGCTGTATGGCTGGGGCACACAGTCTTGGCTCCTCAGCGAAAAACTGATGTGCGTTTGCACGTGCTCTCCTTTTATACCCACGCGGCGGGGCGGGGTGCGCGTGGCGAAACACGCATGCCAGCTGTCATTGGCTTGTTTTGTTAACACTCAAAGGTGATTGGGCTCTCGGGCGAGATCCCATTACGTCAGTCACTCTGATGTTACGTCTCCTTCAGGGAACGAGGGTTACGTACGTAACCGAGACGTTTTTACTACAAAAGTCCTGTCATCACTACCTTCATTTATTCTGCTTTTCTCAGAAACACCTCTCCTCTAACCTTCCTCTATCTGAACATCTGTCCTGTCAAACCTGTCTGTCTGTCCCAGGGGTTTTCAAAACGGGGGCTATGGACTCCCAGGGGACTGCAAAGAGGTGATTGGGAGTTCATGGAATATTTGAAAGAAAAAGAGCAATGTTTTACTAGGATTTTTCTTAATATAGATATGAACAGCAACAAGTTTACTACAAACAAACAAACAAATAAATAAATGTAGTTTGTAATCATATTTGTAATAAGAAACATAATATGTAATAATGAAGTAATATTTGTATTTGTAATATTTTATAGGGGGAAAATAATGTATTAAATATTCTAGATGTTATTTTATATTTCAGTCATTAGTGCACTATTTTTGTTCATTATATAATGCATAACACCATGTTATATTATTATTATTATCGTTATGTACTCTAATGTAAATTTAAAAAGTACCTTTAAAAGGTCTTTTATTCAGATTTTAACATGTTAACACTAGTAAGTTCATATATGCATTATTATTATTATTAAAATGTAAATTGTAATTGTAATTGCTAAATGTAATTACATTTGTAAATGTAATTTCTGTTCTATTTATCCATCTATCCATCCGTCCTCTTACTGTCTCTCCTGTCCAAATAGAATAGAATCATCAGAATATATGACCAGGGCCATTGGAGTTTCTACATATTCCACACAATGTCTCCATTGAATGGCACCATGAACCAAAAATCCCCCTGGAGCAAAATGAGGTTATGTGCATTGGACAAAGGAGCAACGGCAATGAACCATGACGCACTCCAAATGGCCATCAAATCAGCAACCTTCGGTTGGCAACCGTCATCGTTAACTAATGCACAACACCCTCTCATCTGCCTCCCTTCAACTGGCTATACAAAATGGGATCAGCTGTCTGGTGAAAGCTCCAGCTCACAGTCAGCTCCACGGTCCCCTTTCTCCCTCCTCACAGGCTGGGTAAGCCTCAATCAGGCCTGACCCTTCATTGTCGTCCCTCCACATTATCTCAGCAGAAGGCCAATTAGGCATTAACCACATTATACACCCAGAGACCCCTCTTTAGCCACCGCTGGTCTCAATAACACATTACCATAGAGACTCTTTAATAGGAGATGCTGTTAATTATCAGGCGACATGAAAACCTGCCCACTAGCATGAACTTGTATGACAAGCCCTAGTGACAGTGTCATTTAAAGACAGAGGGGAGAAAAACAATATTGACAATGGCAGACAGAGACTAGGACGTCACGCATCAAAAAAGCATTCACTGAATGATTCAATGAGTGATTCATGAGCAGGATTTATGGGCAACTACGAAGACAGCGACTGACATGTAATGACAAATTGCTTTGTGATAGTAATGACATACAAAATAGCTGGTTTGAATATTGAGCTTATGAGAACTCATGAGACTACATATCAAAATCTACATATTATGTGGTGACTGTCCAGTATTTATTGTCTGCTTACAGACAGGAGGTTAAAGAGCTGGCTGTCTGGTGCAGTCTTAACAACCTGGAGCTCAACATGCTCAAAACTGTGGAGATGATTGTGGACTTCAGGAGAAACCCCCCTGTTCTCCCCCCAATCACCATCATGAACAGCACTGTAACAACAGTGGAGTCATTCAGATTCCTGAGCACCACAATTTCTCAGGATCTGAAGTGGGACAATCACATTGAGTCCATTGTGAAAAAGGCCCAGCAGAGGTTGTACTTCCTTCGCCAGCTGAGGAAGTTCAACCTGCCACAGGAGCTGCTAAAACAATTCTACTCTGCCGTCATTGAATCCTATCTCTGCTGTTCATTAACTGTCTGGTTCAGCTCAGCTACTAAATCTGACCTCAGAAGACTACCAAGGGTAGTCCGGACTGCTGAGCGAAACATTGGTACAACCCTCCCCACTCTCCAAGAACTGTACTCATCCAGAGTGAGCAAAAGGGCTGGCAAAATCACTCTGAACCCCTCACATCCAGCACACTCCCTCTTTGAACTGATACCGTCTGGTCGATGCTACAGAGCTCTGAGAACCAGAACGACCAGACACAGAAACAGTTTCTTCCCTCAGGCAATCCATCTCATGAACACTTGACATTAAACGTGGAACACACATCACTATTATAGATTATTTATTTACCACACATACTTATTATTTCATTTCAAATTTGCACATATCAAACCTGTACACATAATTATCTATAATATATATTGTGTTTTTGCTATTTTGTACATTGCCTATTTGTATATTATTCTTTTATTATCTGTGTCCTGTCCTGTTGCTGTCTTTCTGTCGCACTGTGGAGCTACTGTCACTATAACAAATTCCTCGTATGTGTAAAAATACCTGGCCAATAAAGCTCATTCTGATTCTGATTGTCACTAATGGGAGTATGATCAAGGAGGTGTTAGTCAACATGCTATCAGTATATATAAGCTGTCTGGCTGTTTCAGTGGCTCTAAATGCTTTTATTGTACAGTACATTGAGGATATTCAAGAAGGATTATGATTGAATTTATTTAAATTGTTTAAAGCCAAAAAACATGCCCAGGCTGGTGGAAGATTGTATGCCAAAACAAAGAATCCTCTAATCCAGAAAAATCAAACAACATGTCATTACAAAACAACATATTAAATAAATCACACATATCTCGATCTGTTCCAAAACTCAGGAGCTTCACAATTATGCATGATTAAACAGTCCCATTTTTCACATACTGTATTGTATGGATCAGGTCAATATTTGTCATGAACTGATTCAAATCTGAATCTAAACATGAACAACTAACTACAGCAATGCTTCATTTTATTTATTTATTTTAGAATCTAAATTAGAGGGGAAAAAATAGTGAAATTATTATTATTATTATTTATTTTTATGCAACACAAAATCAATCACGTCCCCTAACATGACAAAAAAAAAAAAAAGTGTTGAGTACATATAGAGTCACTCTTTGAACTGTCAGTTCAATGATTTGCACTATATTTCATAATGGCTTTGCAACACTGAAGTAAGCTATTTTCTTTGAATATGTGCAATTTTGATTAATTAGCTGCTATTGGTAAATAACTTCAAAAATAACATCACAGTAAATGGTAAAACTACTTATGCTACAGGCCAGCGTGTTTATGATTATAATGAATTAAATAATATGATACATAAAGGCTGTTTTTTGTATAGCTAAAATAACAGGGAGATAAAAAAGGCTGTATCATCTTACATTAAAAATAAGGTGGATAACATACTTGAATTATTTTCATTTGCTGACTTTTCTCAGCAAATGCTGATACAACTTATTAATTTAAACTAATCGGATAAATTATCTTATATTATAAAATGAATTCAATCATCACACATATATCATGACTGTAGGTAGCAGGAACTGTCTGTTCTTTTGGTAAATGCACAAACCCATGATGTTTGGCTCTCTTGAATGAACACAATACAACATTGTATCACACCAAAGTACATTGGTCAGGAGGCCTCAGCTGTGGTTCACCTAAAGAACCTCTCAGTGGAGATGGAGTTGCTTAGAGAGCCAAATCAATAAGCCTTTAGCCTCAGGGCAGGAACCGGCTAGGGAATGGGGCTGAACAGCAAAGGCTTCTGGATCTTCACAATTATGATACTTGTTTTTAACTATTACTTTCAGAATATTTGATTTTTAAAAGCTAACAGTGTAAAAATTCTTAGTGATTACATTCATATTATCCAAGCAGACTGTACAGCCTACACATAATCTTCATGTTTCTTGTGTGTGTGTGTGTGTGTGTGATTATTACAATTTTTGCTTTGTTTTGAAATAACTTAATACTTTTCAGCAACGATGCATTAACTTTTTAACTTTCTAACTTTATTCCTGTTCTTATTTTGTTTCTGGTCAAAGAAATGCAGGGTTAATGCACTATCGTTAAAGCTGCCTTTCCACTATCTCTGACTTTCACATACAATTGTTGCCTTTCGCCCCCACACTCCACACAGCTCCTGTACTACTGTTACTTCTCATGCTCATGCTTACATTTGCAGGAGACTGAAATCATACAATCCCCCTGTTGAGAGGAGAAAAAATATATATATAATAATATATATATATATATATATATATATATATATATATATATATATGTGTGTGTGTGTGTGTGTGTGTGTGTGTGTGTGTGTGTGTGAAGGAATATAAATATGATATCAAATGGAGCTGAGCGTACTGAACTTATAAATATTATAATGTATCTTAATGCAAAAATATTAAAATGTATAATTTATTTAAACAATATTTGTCCAAAACCCTTTGCAATTATAATAAGGAAAAACAACTGAATGCAACTTGGAGGAATTTGAAGAATTGTATTGATGCCAAAAATTCAGATTCTTCCCAAATCTGCTTAGTTTTGGTCTTTGAGTGTATATTCCATACAGGTCTAGTGAAAATGTCTTCAGCTAAGAACAAAGTAGTAGGTGAAAGGCACAGGTGGAAAGAAAGAAGGTGTGAAAATTCCCCATGTTGTTTTGTTCTGACAACTCAAAGTATCTCACTTGCATTAATGAGGGCCAGCAATCCTAAACCAGCACCATGGCCCAATGAGCAGTGAGGAGGGTCACTCAGGAGTACTGTTTCCACAAAGACCTCCACATTTCTTTGATGACTCACAGTGTCCAAATAGCCCACTGAGAGAAGTGACTCTTTCATACTCATCTGAGAGTAGACCTGTGGAGTCAGGTCCTTGGGGAAATGGGTGACTTTTTTTTTCTTTTTTTTTTTTGCACCAGCAGTCTATTATCCAAGACCGCAAAGAAAGTACAAAAAAAAAAGACATTTCAAGGCAATGCTCCCCCTGGTCAGGAATAGTAGTAACTTTCTGCAGGTCTGCATGCAAATCTCTGCAGCATGACTGAGGCAGGTAGCTAGACCTCACTGACATGACTGCTAATCCAGAGCAGAGCCATTGATTGAACACGTCCCTAAATGCTGTGCTCTGCCTGGCAAGTGCAGCCATTTTAAGTCTCATCAGGACAAGGCAGAGCAGGTATACATTATAATTTCAGGAGGGCTACGGTGGACTTAAGCGTTAGCAGTTCAATGGCTTAGCTCCACCAGATACGGGAATCTGTGGTTAAACACTCAATGACGCAGAAAACAATTGCCATTGAACATAACAGGATATTGATTAGGTGCATAACGCATAAACACAATGCACATCTAATTGACACTCTGAATAATTTCAGGTCCACCTACTTTATTCATGTCATCTAAGTATAGAAATGAAGATGAGTCATATCTATCAAGCAAGGTACCTTTTAAATTTATTGAAGTGCTATAAATTGCATGGGGTAAACAATATAGACACAACTACGCTCTAAACAATGAAAAAAAAAAAAAGTTCAACATTTAAACATATTATACTCCAACATCAATATAATCCTTTTGACAATAACACAACTTTTTGAAAGTGCACAAATTTTAAAAAATTATATTTAAACGATTGAGGAGCTTTGTTTCTGAATCCCATTATGACTTTCAAGTTATTGTAAACCCATATGACCCAAGTTATTGTAAACTTTTTTTTTTTTAGGTAATAATTGTGTTGTAGAAAAAAAGGTACTCAAAATAAAATAAAACTATTATTAAAATGAAAACTGAAAATTAAAAAATTCAAAGGTAACTCAAAAATAAATACTATAATAGTATATAAATACAATAACACTATATAATAAAAAATTTAATAAATAAATAAAAAGTGGGACCACATCTGGTCTATGATCACTCTAACCAAAAGTGCTTCAGAGTCACTTTCAGGAATAGTTGAATTCTCACATTTCCTCATCGCTGTGTCAAGTCATTACTGGGCACCAAGTAATTAGCTGATGCTGCACCCATTTATTACAGCTAAAGAGCGATGGGCAAGGTGGAGGAGAGACAGATCAGGCTTTGGGACGGCCACGGTCGTAGGCTTTTTCCTTCCGCCTAGAGCTCAACACATCCATTTCTCTGTCAAATCTTTGCTGAGCATTTAGGGTGCGAAATAGGGAATAGATTTGAGGCACCATACATTGAAACAGTAGAAATGCTTTTATTTCATATAATCACCTGGAGAATTGAAAGCTGTGGATTTTTTTTTATTATTTTCTTTGAGATACAATGGGGTACAATTCGGATGTGCTCAAAATAGTTGCCGTCCTGTCAGCGTCTCTAAGATCTGTTGGTTTTACCCCAAAAGCAGACTAAAGCTGGCCCAATACCCCTGTGTTTCTCTCAAGTCTATGCTGAGCAAAGACAGAGAGGGAAAATAAAAATAAAAAAAAGCTTAGTGGGCTGTTTTCCTCAAGGCATAGGAGTTTTAGTCGTGAGTTAAGGTAATCCGAGCAAACGCTTTTCACTTGCCCTTGTTTGCAGACTCCTGTGCCAATTAGCGGACTAAGGAGACTATATGTGCGATATTTACAACATGAGATTAATTCATATTTCACAGCGTCTTAAGCAAAGGAATAGGCTGAACTTAAAATTATGGAAGCCATCAGAAAGCAGGCAAACCAACAGATGCATGTTAGCTTCATGTACAGGATCGTCACAGCTCATTGTCCTTGAAAATGAATCAGAATTAAATGACAAGCCTGGGGACTGCAATTCGTGGTGCACTGCAACAAGGCTCCTGAGCAGAATATTTATGTAAGCCTGGCTAAGTGGCAACAGATGATATCTGTATTCCAATTGGATGGCGAGACTTGAAATGGCTCTGATAAACAAGCCCAGGCAGGCGGCATTATGAAATGTAAATGTAGTGATTCGGGTTTAGGACTAGGCCAATGAGGGCGTGTGCGGGTGGGGCTGGGGCGTAAAGGGGAGGAGAGGGGAGTCGCCATGCCGTGGACTATATCTGAATTTATGTGTACCACCAGCTAACCGCTATGACATATGGTGTGTGATGCCATTACCATGCTCGCCGTGCACAAGCTCATTTTTCAACAACCTAACAGCCTGAAAAGCCAATGCTTACACTACAATGCCATTTTGAACTCACTCTGATGGTCCGATTGGAGTCTGACAAAAAACACATTAATCTTGCTCAGAGACCGTATCAGTTTTGGTTCAGGATAGCTCATCGGCTAGCAAGAGTAACTAGCCATTGGCACTCACACAGTGACATGGTGTTATTTATCAAGTCTCAAAAAACAATCAATAATACAAATCTCGATTGAAGAAAGTTGAATGTTGTTGATGCCATCCAGAGGTGGACATTTGCTTAAAATTCTATAGTAGCCATATACAGTGTATTATAAATACATATTTCAATTAAGTATTTGAATAATTATTTTCAATATTTAAACACAACTAAAAAGCTGCACACACTATATAGATTGTAAAAAATACATTATGGGTCAAAATTATCATTTTTTAAATTTATGACAAAAATAATTAGGTTATTAAGTAAACTTCATGTTCCATGAAGATATTTTGTAAATTTCCTATCATAAATATATCAAAACTTACTTTTTGATTAGTGATATGCATTGCTAAGAACTTAATTTGGACAACTTTAAAAGGCGATTTTCTCAATATTTAGATTTTTTTGCACCCTATAATTCCAGATTTTCAAATATCTCGTATCTCTGCCAAATACTGTCCAATCCTAACAAACTACACATCAATGGAACGCTTATTTATTCAGCTTTCAGAAGATGCATAAATATCAATTTCAATAAATTGATCCTTATGTCACATATGATATACAACAATTTCTATTAAGTAAGCAGATAGTCCTTTTGGGTGCTGCCCACTCGTAGTCATGTGCTCTTCCTATAATAATAAATGAAATAATAATAATTAATTAAAAAAAACTATTAAAATATCCTCTTGTTTACGCAAGACTTTCAACACATCAAACCGCAGGGAATTGACACACTGCTTAAGTCATTAGAAGGATATTAATCTGCAATAATAAGCAAACCATGTACTACTAACAGTAGACACTGGCAGATAGATGAAGTGTTCCAATTCATTTAGGAAGTGAGGGAGGGAGTGTGTGTTTGTGTGTGTGTGTGTGTGTGGGGGGGGGGGGGTGTTGTTTCATTTAAACCATAGTTTCAGCCCAGCCTCGCTTAAATATCAAATTGTCTCACGCACCGAAAAGAGAGAGGGAGAGAGAAGAAAAGAAAGAAAAAGAGAGAGCATTGAAGAAAGAAAAAGGGTGAGCAGAAGAGTAGCAGGAGGAGGAGGTGGAGGGTGGGAGGGAGGGAGAGAGAGAGAAAGAGAGAGAGAGAGAGAGCGCCTGGGCTGAATTGTGAGTGGCTTACGACACTCAGTGAACAGAAGGTGTTTCTGCATGCACTGCTAGTGCACTAGTCTGCTGCAAGGGATCGAGCATCTCTCTCCTCCCCATACCCCGCGCCTGCCTTCAGCCTCAGCATCTACAGCCCACAGGAAATAAGCTTCATGCAAAGAAGACATTGCTGAAGATTTGAGTCTTACTAGACACACTATCATCAATGATCTTTGGATTTCACTGCTATACAAAGAATTAAAAAAGGACAGGAAAAAGAAAAAGAGAGCTATATGATGCTGATCACACAGCTTTTGCATGTGTATTATTGTGAAGAAACGAAACGAGCACTGACAGAATGCCAACGAGCTTCACTCAATGTACATTGTGCAGGTCAGTGATCACATTAGGTTATGGATGGTGATTTGCAACGACAGATCGGGAGTCTTTGATGAGAAGCGAGGAAAAGAGGGAGAGTGAGAGTTTGGAGTGGATTATTCCCTCCTTCGTGCGCGTTTTCCCCCGCTCGTCTCTCCCACAGATCGGTGCAGCAGTCAATGCAGAGGAACGGCGGAGAGAGGACAGCGCTCATGCATGCAGCCCGGGAAACTTGCACTTCCTACCAGCCTGCTGAATGCCACTTGGATTCGTTCTCTTTTTGGCTCTTTCACACGAGGAGAACCAAGACATTGTAAGTCTGCCAGGATCTGGTGTCCGATGAAAAGGAGGGGGGGCTGAATTTGTACCACACTGGGGTCTTTTTTAGTTTCGCACATAATTAGTGTCGGCACAAAGGCATCAACTGAATAGAGGTTGTCAGCCTCTGGAAAGGGGTGAGTAGGCATCCTTTCATGTGAGATTGATTCTCGAGGAGTGCATTTTTTTGTACCTTCGCCTCTTTTCCTTTCTCTGATCTAACATGAGCAAAGTGACTTGTCGTTTATTTGCCGTCGCTCTTCTCCTTTCGACGTGGCAGGATTTCTTGATTCTTTAAGTAACAAATCACCATTCATATTCTCTAGAAATACACATCAGCTGAAAAGACTTGGGGAGTAACAAATCACAAAATCCAAAATGACCAAGATCTGAAAGATTCAATGGACTTTTTCTCTACGACACTGCAGGATATTCATGCTAATGGATTTCCTCCTAATTGGTCTGTACCTAAAGTGGCCGCTAAGGAAGCCCCCTGGGCTAATACTTTGCTCCCTGGGCATTGTTCTGAAAATAGTTCCGTTGGTGGGGGGGAGCTGTCCGAGGCCGTGCCGATGCGACAACAAGCTGTTGTATTGTGAAGGGCTCAACCTGACTGACATCCCCCAAAACCTGAGCAGTGCCATTGGTTTGTCCCTGCGCGAGAATAACATCTCTGAGCTGCGGGAGGGGAACTTTGTGGGCCTCACGCAGCTTACCTGGCTCTACTTGGATCATAACAACATCGAGATTGTGGAAGAGAATGCCTTCGAGCGGCTGCGAAGAGTTAAAGAGTTGGATCTGAGCACCAACCGGATAGAGAGCCTACCCAACGGGACCTTCAGACCTCTGCCCAATCTGCGAATACTGGATTTATCCTACAACAGACTTCAATCCTTGGAGCCAGACCTTTTCCATGCCCTTAGGAAGCTTACCAATTTACATTTGCGCTACAATGCCCTTAAATTCATCCCTGTGCGGATTTTCCAGGATTGCAGGAGCATGCAATTCCTGGATCTGGGTTACAACCAGCTGCAGAGCCTGGCACGCAATTCATTTGCCGGACTCTTCAAGCTCACTGAGCTGCATCTGGAGCACAACGAGTTGGTGAAAGTCAATCTGGCCCATTTTCCCCGCCTCATATCCCTGCGGACCCTCTACATGCGAAACAATAAGGCCACCATTGTGGTCAGCACCCTTGACTGGACCTGGGACCATTTGGAGAAGATTGACTTCTCCAACAATGAGATTGAGTACATTGAGCCACACGTGTTCGAGAGTGTCCCCAACCTTAACACTCTTATGCTGGACTCTAATAAACTGACTTACATAGATCAGCGGATTTTGGACTCATGGACATCCCTGAGCAGCATCACTCTGTCGGGTAATGACTGGGAATGCAGCAGGAATGTCTGTGCCTTGGCTTCCTGGCTCAGCAAGTTCCAGGGACAACGTGACAGTGGCCTGCTGTGCGCCAGCCCAGACATCGCACAGGGTGAGGACATTCTGGATGCTGTCTACGCTTTCCAGTTATGCGAGGACAACGTGGAAGCAACAATGCAGATCTTTACCGCTACCAGAAACCGTGCCAGAGGCTTCATATACGATGGCCCAACGAGAAACCCCTATGACATGCAGGATGTGGAGGGTGGGGAAGTGGTGACCAACTCCTTAACGGTGACTGCGTCTGCTGATGACCTGGAGAGCACCATGCAGATTCACAAGGTGGTGACAGGCACCATGGCCCTCATTTTCTCCTTCCTGATCATGGTCCTCATGCTCTATGTGTCCTGGAAATGTTTCCCAGCAGGAATCAGGCAGTTGAGGCAGTGCTTCACCAGCCAGCGTCGCAAGCAGAAGCAGAAGCAGACCATGCAGCAGATGGCTACTACGTCTGCATCCGAGTACTACGTTGACTACAAACCCAACCATATTGAGGGGGCACTTGTCATCATCAACGAGTACGGCTCTTGCACGTGCCAGCAGCAGGCATCTCGAGAGTGTGAGGTGTGATATTCCACCCATGCCATTTTTAAAAGTCAGTGGTTTCAAAGTATGAATGGATAAGGAACACACGTTAACTTAGCACCTCATTTTGCTGGTCTCAGGAGGAAGCTAACATTTCTCGAGTGTAAATTAACTAAAAACAGGGATTTAGGGCTGGTTTCAACAGCCTCAAAGCCTTGTGGGAGAATCTGACTCTGACACCTGTGTACTTGATGCAAAATATGTGGAATAATTATGTTGACCTGTCCTGGCTTCTCTTATGAAGAGTGGATATTTGAGCTTTAATGTGTCTTTCTACTTCAGGATATTCTAGGACTTTCTAAAGCTATCGAGGACATCCAGAACAAAATTTTTACTGTGGTAAAAACTGACAAAATTGGAGGGGAAAACAACAAAACAAAGAAACCCCTTAAAAAAAGATTATATGTAAAATATGTTAACAGCAGAAATGCAAGAGTGGGGATAAAATGCAAGATGTTATCCTATTTCTTTTGTAATCTATGGAGAAAAAAAGAGGAAAATACAAATGTTTAAATAAATGAATTGCAATTCACAGTACTCATTATTGCAGGTGAGTTGGAGGGTTGCTTTTTGTCTGTGATCGCGGGGAAAGATGTTCAGAGAGCTCTGCAGTATTGCAGGATGTAAATAAGTAGGGCTGTTGGGAGCGCTTCACGTGAAATGTTAAGCCTCAGTCTAAGATTGAGATCTCCTCATCTCTCCCTGAGATATAATCACTGTGCAAAGCTTGATTGCTATGGCTGTTTGCAGTTGCCCGCCTTGTACCTATCCTGAATAGATTAAGCAAACTAGCAAAAAACAAAACAGACACGGTTTGATCGGATCTCACATGATAAAGTCAAACATTTGTGTGCTGTGCAAATAAACAAGACAAGGAGTGTCTAAGACCTTAATTCCCTTCACTGCTTCAACAGACTTCACAAGTAAAAAAAAGAGCCTCAACCATGGGCTAAAAATCAGAGCGAGAGGAGGCCTTAAACATTTAAATCTAAATGTACTTGAAATGGGTGTGATTAATAATCCATTATGTTTGGTTTGATTTAGTTTTGTTTCTCCCACGAAAAAGGCTAGTCAAATTCTAGATGTATATTTAATTGTGGCTTTCTGTTTAAATGTGACATTACTTTAAAAGATGTCCTGTGGTAAGCCGTTGTTATTGTATGAGTGATCATCCTGACGGATTGTTAGATTGTGTGCATACCGCATCAGTGGCTACTGCGCTGCTGAAAGCACAGGGCCTCTGAGAGAAGGTACAGGCTGCTCCCTAGTGTTCATACCAGCAGTAGAGGAAGACGAGATACCGCAGCAGCAACAAGCCCTTGAATTTTTCTTGCCCAGGCTTTGTGTGTGTTCGTGTATGTCTATACGCCTGTTGCTTATCTATATGCATTCTCTAAGCTCAGCTCAGGATTACTACCACAGCGTAAAGTATCTGAACTAAACAACAAAAGCAGGCTGATTATAAAAAGGGAGATTTCACTTTACATCTATGTTGTCACCTCACTCACTTGGCTGTTATAATGATGGATTTGTTTAGTATGCATAGGGCACATGCCACTGTGAAGATGATGTGTGTGTGTGTGTGTGTGTGTGTGTGTGTGTGTGTGTGTGTGTGAGAGAGAGAGAGAGGGAGAGAGCATATATGTGTATGCATTTAAATTTTTAACTATTTAAGTAGGTGTGTTTTTTTTTATTTGTTTTAGTTTTTTGTGTGTGTGTTGTCTTCTAAAAAGGTGGAATCGAGTTTGTTCTGACCAGGTGCATGTGTGAAGTATTCATTTGTCATGTATGACTGGGATATGCCTTAAAGGGACAATGTAAGGCTGAGCAAATATTTTTACAATCAAATCAAACAGTTTTATTATGAATTCCAAAGTCCTGCCCCCTTTGAATCCTTTAATACTTGATATGAAACTGTTCTATTTTCAGCACTGTATTTGATGCGTATATGAAGCTAAGCCAAGCTAAACCAATAAAATGTATTCCTACTGTTGTAAATGATACGCAATGTGACACGTTTTGCCCTTTTCTGATTAATCTAGTTATGTTGTTTTATTTATTTATTTTATTTGCTGTTTATGCTTGCTTTCTGTCAGGTAAAGTCATTAATGCATTATTCAGAACATCTGGTCTGACACTCCTTGGACTACAATCCCTTTTCATTTCATGAATGATACTGTTCATGACATATTTTGAAGCAAACCCCTAAATATGTACACTCCAATGTGTGGTTGGGTTTTTAATGAATCCTCTGGAGAGTATTAAAAAAAGCATCTCTATTGACTGAGTGGCAGATTCCTAGCATCAACACAATGATGACAGTATTGTTTCCTGCACGGCCAGAAAAAAAAGAAATTGTAGCTATTCACGATCTCCCTTCTCACAACAGGTGGTTGGATTGAGGAAAACAAAAACACGTTTTTCAGTAACAATAGCTGTTAACCCTACCAGCGTTGAGGCAACCGGCAACAGGGAAATGAATGGAGACGTTGAGCGAGTTGTTTGATTACATTCACCCTTATCTTTTCCGACTCTAAATGAATCTAAGCCATTTTCCAATCAAAGCGCTTCTGCGGCCTATTTTTAGCCCTTCTAGCTTATTTTATATCAATATTACATGTCTATCATTTCATCTTGGCACTGCTGGGAGTTCTTTTGAATTCCCTTTTCCCTTAATTATTATTATTTTCTATTTTTCTTCACAAGAAGCAAATTAATATTTGAAGTAGCGGGAGGTTTTGTTTAATCTGAAGCTCTTGCCTCCTTATGCTGCTTACAACCCCCTCTGCACTCAAACTCTAACTAGAGTTACTGCTCTGACAATTAACTCGAATAATTAATACCGTTATTGATGAGGCTCAAGGTAGATCGATACGGATAGCTTTTAGCCAGTTACAGACTTTCTTGTTACTTTTTTTAGACAAAAATAAATAAATAATATTGTGTTAGTGTTGACAGAGACAAATCTGGGATGGTGGGGGTGGGGGAATATGGTTTATTTATACAACAATCTTTTATTGATATTTTGGCTAATTAGTGTGGGGAGCGCTTGGCTATATGCCCAGTACTATCAGAGAGGGGGAGAGAGAGAGAGAAAAACAGCAATGGTCGATCACTAAGACATGAATTCAAGCAAGGGCGAGCCCTTGGATCTGTGGGGAAGCAGTTGTGCCAAGTAGTAGGGGGCAAGACATTAGCTTTTGACCTTGTTAGTCTGAGCCCCCGTATGTGTGTGCATGCAACATGCAAGTAACAGCTGAATATGAAGATCTCAAGTGAGTACTAGAGGGTTGAACAGCACTAAGCTAAGGAGGGTCAACAATGGTAAACAAAGCCAGATGACAAGACGCTACAAATAGCTGTAGAGCTAAAAACAAATTCTCAATCAATGCAAATCAAGTGCGGGTCAATCTATGCAAATCACTGGATTAATCTCAGACAGTCTGACTGCAACTCAAACAGCCTGACTTCAATGTTACAAGACTATATCCTGCAGGAATGAAAAGAAAAACAGTTTTTGACTTGACTATATAACTTCAGAAAAGACCAATGTCACAAACTATGCTTACATGAGTGTTATTTTTGCATTAGCATACTATTATAGTTTTTTAAAATAATTATTTTGAATTATTTAGCATTTTTGTAGTTGCTTTCATTTAAATTTTATAGTTTTAGTAATTTTGTTGCATGCCTTGTCATTTTTATTAGTTGTTTGTCTATATATATATATATATATATATATATATATATATATATATATATATATATATATATATATATATATATATATATATATATATATATATATATATATATATATATATATATATATATATATATATATATATATATATATATATATATGTCTATATAATTTTCTTTCTTTCCTTTTAGTTTTAGCTATTTTAGTACAGCAATTTAAACCAAATAAACAGTTAAAATAAAATATGAATTTTATATATATATATATATATATATATATATATATATATATATATATATATATATATATATATATATATATATATATATATATATATATACACAATAAACCTTTCTCAGGCCTGCCAAGATCCCAAGTCACCAATAAAAAATAAAACAAAATAAAACAAAACAGCTATTTCAAAACTCATTCATCAAACATTATTTCTCATCAAAATACTCAGAGAACAAATTAAGCGAATGACTTGAATCTCGGTTTCAACAACTGTTTCATGTGTCAATTTTTATTTCTCCTAATGAATTTCAGGAGAAACATCTAAGAAAAAAGAAAGTATATACTTAAAATACTTATATTTATATTTAAGTATAAAAAATATAAAAAAAAAAAATAATAATAATAATTATCTGTACTACGTTAGGCTAACCAAGACTTGTAATAGCACTTGCACATTGTTTCTCTTTTGTTGGTTTTGATTGCTTCTTATGTCCTCATTTGTAAGTCGCTTTGGATAAAAGCGTCTGCTAAATGACTAAATAAATAAATACAATAATTCACCAGAAAATTCCATTATGCCAAGCATCTAAGCAATTTTCCTTGGTGTGTAAACCCTAGGACATCTGAGTTCTGAGTATTATAATGAAGCAAACCTAGAATCAGCTGCCTAACAACCCAGACAACGTTTCTCTAGTTTCCTCGAATATCACACAAACATATTGCATTTCATAAGAAATAAGGAATGGCTTGCTTAAATTCGTAGAAGGTCAGTGATATGGGAAAACTAGATTAAGTGTCACGGTATCAGCATACATAAAATCCAGATATTTCATCAGTCTCTTGATAGAGCACCAGATGCTTAACAAATTAATTAACCTTGCTTGCTGTCTCTCAGTGTTGATTGAATGCCCCTGTGTGCCATTCCCTGCCTCTGGTCTCGCATAATAAAACACCCACACATAAACAGATACCCTGCCAAAACGCATAGGAATGACCGGGACTCTAGAAGACAACATTAAGAATCTACACAAGAATTGACTGTTGCTTCCCTCGGCGGCTCATAAATGTATTCAAGTCGATATCATCCTTATTATTTGCAATATAAAGTTATAGTAAAGAACTTGCTTTTATTAGAATGTGAGTAAACTGAGCGAGACGGCTTTATCATCCTCCAACTCATCATTATAATTACCAACATTATCATCATCATCATCATTCTTACATGTGCATCTGCATCACTGGTGTCACATTAACTGTCGCCACAGGGGCATTGTGACATTTTCAAAATGTAACTAAATCATTCAAATAGCCATATTTATTATAAATGTATATAGTGTCAGATAAGACTCATTTGCATGGATTTAAAAGCTCATTTAAACGGATACATACACCCACGTCATTATTCACAGATGAAGAGACACTAAGTGTATGGAAAGAGGACATACATCAACACATTATGAAATAACACATAACGGCATAAAAAAGGCTGTTGCAATTTAAGTCATACCCAATGTAAACGGCTTGGGCATTACATTAATGAATAATATGGCATTAGCCACCATATAAAGTCAGCACGGTAATGCTCAGGGCTAACATTCAGCAACATCTGCTCTCTCTAAACTGAGCATACAGGAAACAATGTCGATTGTTATTTTCTGCAAGTTAGCCGAATATCTCATGGGTCACACCCAGTGCATAGCTCGCTGTTGTCCATTTATGCAGAATATCTGAAACGTGAGAAAACAGTGGTACTTATTTGCTGACAGTGACTTTTCCCAGAAACCCTTGAGAGACAGAGCTACCTGAGAGCTCTTTTGATGATTACCATGTGTGAGAGAGAGCACAAGAGGAGTTTAGAGCACTGTAGAGATCAGCACATATTAATGCATTGCAGTCTGTGTCTATACTGTGAGTAAAGCTAGAGAAAGAGATGTGGCACAATAAAGAGGATCAATAACCTTCGTCTCTGTCGCTCTATTTCTCTCTCCCTCTGTATTCTTAAAGCATCAACATTAAACTCCAAACTAAAGATATTTTGATTATGCGTAACCTTATGCTTCAAAAACAAACCGAGTGCTGCAGTGATGACGTATTTCTGTAGGCCAGCCCAGAAGTGACAGTAGCATCACCCTGATTCCCCTAACAAACACCATTCGATTTTGGATAACTGCAGAAACTAAACTCTGTGGCCACCAAAAGTTTTTCATTCTTATAAATTTTTTTCATCATGATATTCTTAACAAATGAAAACAACATTCATGAATTTTGACAAGAATGAAATTTTGATGAGTTTGGCATGATGATCTTTAATGTCGTCAGAAACCTCTGTAGTCCCATTTAGCCACTAGTTAGCAACTGGGGTATTAATGATGTATTTTGTGGCATAGAATAAAATTTGAAAATATGAAGTGTAAGTGAAGTGAAGTGACACACGGCCAAGTATGGTGACCCATACTCTAAATTCGTGCTCTGCATTTAACCCATCCAAAGTGCACACACACAGCAGTGAACACACACACACACCGTGAACACACACCCGGAGCAGTGGGCAGCCATTTATGCTGCGGCGCCCGGGGAGCAGTTGGGGGTTCGGTGCCTTGCTCAAGGGCACCTCAGTCGTGGTATTGAGGGTGGAGAGAGCGCTGGACATTAACTCCCCCCACCTACAAACCTTGCCGGCCCGAGACTCAAACCTGCAACCTTTGGATTACGAGTCCAACTCTCTAACCATTAGGCCACAACTTCCCCATTTTTTTTTTTGTGGGAGGGGGGGGGGGGGGGGGGGGGGGGGGGTTATATCTAGGCTTGTGTTAATTATAGACATTATTATAAGCATTTAACTTAAAACATATTCAAAAACCAAATGACTTCAGGACGATGGAACTAAGAACAAAATCAAATGCTAACTCGTTTCCGGGTTTTGGCCTACAAAAATGCGTCATCAATGCAGCATTCTAATTTGCATTTTGTTTACTTTACTTACTTTTACTTTTGTCATTTAGCTGACGCTTTTGTCCAAAGCGACTTACAAATAAGAAAAAGTAACTAAAACTAAAAAGTTACAACTCTATAAATACTATCTACCCACATATTTAAGAAAATAAAGAAATTAAATAAAATTGACACATGCATATAACAACAACATTTCAATAATAAACATATCAATGAAAAAATTAAATAAAAAGCTACTACTATCCCTTTAATTACGAGATGAATGGAATTTAGGGTTACCTAGCAACTAGCAATTCAATTTGCAATATTTGCAACATAATCCCTGCTTTACTGTTTGAGGTATAGCCTTACAATGTCACATAAGAGTCGCATACTAACAGGGTACAAACTAAAGGACCCTTAAGTTTCACCTTGACATTATTTTTAATATTTGAATGTAGGCAAAATATTTTAAAATATTCTACTCATAAACCATTTGTCCAATGAATCTGTTTCACAGATCTGGAATAAAAAATAAAAAAAGACTTTGCTTGCCATGAAGTACGTGCATATCAAATGTAATAATTATTCTAGGAACATGAAGTAGTTGATATCAACATTGGTGAAATGTGACTGACAATAAAGCTGCAATGTGATTGACGAAAGTAACTTTCCATACCTGCTGAACTGCTAATTGCTGTATTTGAGGTTATTTATTGCTGATTTATCTATTGTGTGCAAATTACATCTCACTTCAGTATCTCAAAGTGCGAATAAAGAGGTTTATGAGATTCAAAGTGATAAAAACACAAAGCACCTGATATCTGTTTTTGAACAGCTGAACACTCTCTGCTCTGACAGGATGAAAAAGAAATCTTGCAGAGCAGTAATTTCAGCAGTAATTCCTCTGCCCCACGGGATATCAAAGACGTTGCGCAAAAAAATGGGATTAGGAGGGAAGCATAAGGAATCTTGATTGTGTTGAGAAGGACAATGATGGCAGCAGAAAAAAGAAAGGCTGTATAACCAGTCGACTGCTGGATAAATAGGGGGTTTTCAATAACCGATGATAAACTAAACTATTATACACAGCATTTAATGTTCTACCTAATGTAAAAAAATAATAATAATAATTTGTCGGCAATGTCAATAACTTAAAAATGGCTTATTTGGTAAACTGAAGTGCAAATAGGAATTACCAAGCAAACTAACATGTTTTTTTTCATCATTTGCCTTCTTAGATTTATTTTTCACTGAGCTTGGCACAATGCATTCTGGGACTGCCTTCTCTGTGACAGAAATAAGTAATGCTTCCTTTGAATTTGGCCAAAAGAAGATATCTTACAAGGCAGCATAATTAAACTGCCTAGTTTTTGGACAGGCTTCACGTCATGAGTGCATCTACAAATGTTGCCTCCATAGGAAGTTCACTAGGTTTTGGAACAGAGTGTATATGATATAAACACCGGCTCTCTTTCACTGAACCAGCAATGAGGAAACTGAAAGTCTCCTTATGTGTTATGTATGGACCTTTTAAATATTCAACATGAATTCTGCATGCATTATGGCATGCTAATATGTTTCCCACAAAGAGAGCCACACATCTGATTTAAATTAAGCAGTGGATTTCAAGTAAAAAAGTGACACTTATGTAGTTAGTGTTAGCACAGATGGGCATCCACATAAAAAGAGAAAGAGACTGCATTTATCATGGGCTGCGATTAGATCACTAACACCATGAACAAGTCAAGCACCCTGCATCTTCTCATTCTTTCATGAGAGATGATCAACTAATTTACTTTTGTCTAATGAATGTGACTGACTCTATAAAACTATAAAACAAACACAGAACAACTTAGAAAACTTAAACTAGACTTATACTTGCTTAAAATCAGTGCTGTCAAACGATTAATCGTGTTTAAAACACATCCAAAATAAAAGTTTTTGTTTACATAATATATAGTATGTGTGTACTGTGTATATTTATAACATATATATAAATGTATGTGTATATTTAAGAAAAATATGTTATGCTTTTATAGTAAATATATTTATATATAATACAAATTATATGAATATAAATATATACATGCAAATTCATGTAAATATTTTCAAAATATACATTGTATGTGTGTTTAAAATATACACAGTACACACATATATTATGTAAACACAAACTTTTATTTTGGATGCGATTAATCAGCACTACTTTAAACAAAAATGTGAAACAACTGACACTTAAAATCAACCAATGAGGCAATTAGACTGGAAATCAGCCAATTAAAATTGCCCAATGGGAAAATACTGTAGCACCTATATATGCTGTTTACTATATTAGACTGCATACTATACTGATATCTGTAGATAGAGTTTAAATATTCCAATCAACAAGTGTTTCTCAATATGTATGAATCCATAACAAAGTGTGTTTAAAAAAAGCCACATAAAGCATGATGGGATATTTTAAAGATAAAGGACTTACCTATTTTAGAAGAGTTTGGAAACATGCAGATAGCGACCAGCACGTAGAAGAGGAAGCACAGGAGGAGGAAAAAAAGGAAAGAAAGATGGTCAGAATGATATACTTCAGTGTGTATACACAAATGCTACTTTTTATTTAAATGCACATACACTAATCAATCCCTTTCACTTGTTAATTTATTAAATGCAAATGTTTCAGATAAAACAGATGTGTAAGACATTTACAAATTCTGCCAAAAGATGAACAAAAGATTAGCACAAGACAATGCTTCAAACGCATTTGTGAGCAGGCTGAATACCAGTGAAAGAACGAGAGTGAGAAAGAAAGACAGAGAGAGATAAATAAAGAGAGAAAACTATGTGCAGCGAGTGAAGATGAAACAGAATAAAGAGGTGTCAAAGACCCGTGGAGCTGTAGTTTAGACAGATGGTATGTTTCATGCTCGGGCCCCTGACAATCCTTAAAACAAGTGTCTATGTCTACATCTGTGTGTGTTCAAAAGATTAACACACACGTACCCAAACGGCACAAACAGAATTGTTCTCATTGCCCACTCTTTGAACTCTGTCCTCTTCCTTTTGCAAAACATGGCATGGTAAAACACTGCTTTCCTGCGTTTCAAAATGGCTGAGTGGGAAGATAACTAAAGGCTTCTGCTTTATGCATCTCCCCCTTTTTTTGATTCCAAAAGTGCAAGTTTCACCATCACACCCCTCCATATAGTTGCCTCGGCTGTTGACAAGAGAGATGGAGTGTGTTGTGCCAGTGTGCGTCCTCTGCAAAGCACCTGATTACATTCATGGAGCCAAGAGGAGATTTATGAATGCAGACTCAGGCAAAGAGCAGCCCCATCCGCACTCTAAATAATGGTAGCGCGGAAGATCGCGGAAGTCCCAAACTACCAGCTCAACTACCCAAATGAATATTTACCCCGCTGAGATTATCTATCCACCTCGGCATCCCATTCTGAGGGTTATTTCAGTGCGGAGAACGCTGGAGGCGACGGGTCCAGATGTGTGGTTGGTGTGAAAGTGGGAAGCGTTTGCCGTTCGGTCTGTAGTGTAGCCAACATCCCCTGCAGAAAAACTCAGTTTATCCTCTCTAGTGTAAATATTGAACAGGTTTCGGACCAGGGGGAATAACTAATGCTAATGAATGGGGAAACTCTTAGCTTAGCACACTTTATCAGTGCATAAGCATGCTGTCCGGGCTCAGAGGCGGCAGATAAATTGAAGGGAGTTTGTTTTAAAACAGATGAATTGGGCGAGACCACACTATGTGCAACATGATCAGTCAGTGTCAGCTTATGTGAGTCAGTCTGCTATAATAACGTTAAACTGGCTCGGTGCTCCACCAAACCATAATGTGATCCAAGGCAGGAGTCCAAGAAAACAGCTGAATGTAAACATACACATAGCTTGACATGTATGATCTGTGTGTTACAGAAAATGACACTGATGATGATGCATCAGAATAAAAACATATTTATGAAATTGATGGTTCCGCATCTGAAATTTAATTGGATGAGCCACTCCACTCTGCTGTGTGTCATGCCCATACAAAATCCACAGAAATCGTCAAAGATATCCATGGAATTAGACTAGACATCATTCACGAAGTTCTACACATCCTCTTCCCCTTGTGTGTTCATTTATTAAACATTTTGGATAATCTGATAATTCATTCTGCTAACAATAAGTGCGTAGAACTCATTCTCTGTTTCACCATAAATAATGAATTCAAAAGTAAATCAGATTTTACTTCATTTTATTCTACAAAATAAGTGCAACAGTGCATCTCGGTGTAACAGCAGATCCATCTCCACTCAAATTATCAGTCATAAATTGAGTATCATGATGCTGCAGTCCTAGAACCGTAAACTAGTACCTAAAGTGTACATATTAGAACCACTCAGGAATGATTTAATATTTTAAATATTTACATTTGAATGATAT
Source organism: Barbus barbus (assembly GCF_936440315.1). Lineage (NCBI taxonomy): Eukaryota > Metazoa > Chordata > Actinopteri > Cypriniformes > Cyprinidae > Barbus > Barbus barbus. Next base: position 8,287,676 of record NC_136736.1, on the reverse strand, counting down.
ATTCTTCAAACCAACCACTAACCTTAACCCTCTTGAAGTTGTTTAATTAAGCACTTGTATTCTGCATTTAAATGGACTTTTCTTGGGAAAAAGACCGTATTTTTCAACACGGAAGTAAGTTATTTTCTGTCAGTGTGTGTGTGTGAAACCCTTTCAATAGCCACTTGAGGTAGAGCAGTAGAAGAACAATAAAGTGCATTAAAGCAAAGCCTTGCACATTAAAAGTTGGCTCAAATTTATAAACAAGGTAGAAAGTTTATAAAAATTAAACACGGCATTTTTTTTTATGGGTCTAGTCTTTGCACCTGTTGATTTTAGGATTGAACCCTCTATTGGAGTAAAATTCATTAGGTGGCACATTTGGTTACAAATAACTAGCTTTTGTTTTATTTTCTTAATGAGTTCACACAATGCAAACCCCATTGCCTTCCATTCAGCCATATTGCACTCTATTTGTTAGCTGAAGTTTTACTATTTAGCATGAACAGTCTCATATGATGGCTCGATACTTACCACAAACAAACCAAAACCCCTAATCAATTGTTTTAGATATGGCCTAATACATGTGTGCAATGGTGCTTATGTGCAGGCAACCCAAGTGTGAATCAAGCTTGGATTATTCTCAAACCTCTTTCCCCTCTTCTACCCATTCCTTCCTGTTGACTTGCTACTGTCCTATCAATTATAAAGACAAACAAATCCTAACAATTTGTTTACTCAGAGCTGGATATATTACAGTGCCAAATATAAGCATAGTGCCAAGTAAACAATAATGATGCGCCAAAGGACAAATACAGTAATTGAGATGTTCCAACTCTAGTTCAAACTAATGATGGATTTGGAACACACATTATTCTCCTCAACAACTTTAATGTTAACTCATTAGTTTCCATACAGGTTTCTAGCATTTTTGACGACACACACTATCGGCTGAGAACAAAACTCAAAATGAATTGAATAATGACACTACTGTCTTCAGTGGAGTACAGCTTATTGCTGAATTGGACTTGTTTCATAATAAACTTTACAGTCATTGAACCGAACGGAACCAACACTGACCAACCAACTGACTAATAATGACACTATTGTCTTTCTACAGCTGATTTATAACATTTTGCATCATTGATTATTTTATTTTCGCATTCAGTACTCTGAAGCTGCTTTGAATCAATCTCTATTATATAAATCACTATAAAAATAAAGGTGAATTGACATTTGTGTTTGAACAGACATTGAAACGTACAATATTAAGGCATTGACAGTCTCTAAAATACTACATACAAATAACTCCAAAAACCTGCAAATTTGAAAATTGAATTAATGGAATCAGCAATTTCACTTACAACCAGCCGTCACAGGATTCATAAAGATATGCAGGTCTCTGTAAGGGTGTATGATGTTGTAAAAACACTGATATGTAACCCAAATGTACATGCACACTTTATGTACCAATAGTTCCGCCTGCAAACTAATGATACTTCTAGTGCATCTAAGCTAAGTCTCTGTCTGCTCAGCAAATTTAAGAAATGACATGCATCTTGTAATGATTACATTTTTTACCTGTAAATCTTTTCAACAAAACAACATTTGTGTCATGATCTTGCAACTTATTGGAAATAAATGAAATGTAGCCCAAAACCTAAAAAGGACAATAATTCTGAAGCAGCAAGGATGAATTGTGAAATGAAGCGTAGCACTTTGTAGCTGCTTCAAGGGAGATGCCTCAGAGTATACTTGTCAACTCCAGAGACTGAGGAGAATGAAGCTGGAGGAAATTGGCCAGGAAATTGGTGGAAAAGAGACTTTTCTCTATCGACAAAACAACTCTATCACATTCATTTTTCCTCTGAGCTCCATTCAGAGTGTTCTGAAATATACAGTCATGCTGAGGACCGTCAAATGCATGTGACTCGACCTCTGACATTTAGAAGACACAATTGATGCTAACAAATGTGTCTGTGAACAGCTTGCACATAATCATGCCGTAAATGTTATTCCATACGGAACAGAACTGCTGCACTTCCCTAAAGAAAACATATTCTACACTTTCATAGCACATGCTTTTTTCTTAACAAAGTTTACTTACTATAGCGAAGATTCTGATTCAAACAGGCTGCTCCTTGCTGTGTTCTTTATATGTAAATAACCTGATTGGGTAACCTTTTTGCTTGATATCAGTAACAATATCCTTATCAAGTAACTGAATTTAAGACCTATACACAACACAAGCCCATTGGGACTTATATCAAAAAATATTAAAGTACCCTGAGATTTTAGGTTAATATTTCAATAATTTAACAAAATATTCCCATATGTATGGTTCTCTGATGGCAGTTAATGGTAAAATGATATGCAGGTAAGCAGATCAAATATTAAATCTTTTTTTTATTTATATATAGGTCTGCACAACTTGGCCAAATAAAACAATATTGCAAATAAAGTCATATTTGGTGATTTTAACAGCAATATTATCTCATAAGAAAACCTCTCACATTGATGCTGCTGAAACCAACTAATACCTATTTCACAGTCTTTATTATTATTATTATTATTATTATTAGCGGTAGTAGTATTTACTATAAAATGAATTAAATAATTATAACATTTTAATTCTAAAAAGGAATTCACATGTATTTCTGTTTTATGATAATAATAATAATTATTATTATTAGCAGCAGCAGTAGTATTTTACACTACAAGTTATCAATATGATTAATTATGTCTCTTCACTTAAAAAGTTCAAACTCTCAAGCTTTTACTGTTTTTAATTCTGTAAACTTTTTTAATTTATTTTTTATTATGTGAATGTGTAAATTTGAAGATACTTATTTAAATCACAGCCTTTGGTTTAATCGTGCTAAAATCAAATGTTATTTTGAGCTCAATGTATTTATTTTAATTTTACATTTGATTTAATTAATTATTAACTTTACATTGACTCACAAAGCCCCTGCTGTTCCCTCACACACCTTTAAGGGTTTTCAAACACTGCACTAGCAGAAAGATCAGATCATCAAGAACACAAAGTCTGGTCTGAGCCGGTATCCGAGCTTAAACTCAGTCTGAATCTTAACACAGATGCATGCATGTGGCACACAGTGCTCAGACACAGAGGGCTCAACCTGTCACCTGCACACACTAACTCTCATGTGTGACTAAGCTCTCTTGTATGGTTATGTGGCAGCTGATGAATGTCGTCCGCCTCTCCTTCATGCTAAACAATCACTTTATCCCTCGCTTGCACGCCCTCCTCCTCTGGTTTCACTCACTCACCACGCACTCTTCCATCTCGTTCACGACAACTGGATAGCAATGGATGGAGAATGCAACGAAAGTGTCTGGCTCGGCCAAGTGTGAGAACCTTGCCTGCGGGCATGGCCATGTGCAAAGGGAATACTTCAAAGCTGCAATGGATTTCAGGAGTCGAACACAGACCATTGGGTCACTTACTGCAGCCTGCTCTCATTTGCTGCTGAGCAAATCTAAAGTGCCCTTTTACAATCAACCTAATATGTCAAAAATACATTGTGATATTTAAATGTATAAACAATGATGTGCGTTTTCATTCCCATTGTTTATTTGATGAAATGTTTATTTTGGGGAGGAAAGCACTATCATTTCTTAACTTAAAAAGGACACTGTGATTATAAAGACCTTTAAATTATCAACATGATTTAAGGAATGTTTTTTGCACATCTCTCACACTTAGTATTATTGTGAGATACATAGTGACAACTGGTATATAGTTCATCCAAAAATGAAAATTCTGTCATTAATTACTCCTCATGTCGTTCCAAACCCATAAGACCATTGTTCATCTTCGGGAACACAAATTAAGTTATTTTTGATGAAATCTGAGAGCTTTCTAATAGACAGTAGTGCAACTACCATGTTCAAAAAGGTAGTAAGGACACCGTTAAAATAATTCATGTGACACCAGTGATTCAACATTAAATTTATGAACTTATGAGAATAATTTTTGTGCACAAAGAAAGCAAAAACAATGACTTTATTCCACAATTTCTTCTCTTCCTTGTCAGTCTTCGATGCATGCTCACAAAAGTACCACGACGCATGTGTGTTTCGTGCTGCTGGCACAGGAGCCGGCATTCTGACATAAGAGAAGAAATTGTAGAATAAAGTCTTTATTTTTGTTTTCTTTGCGCACAAAAAATTATTCTCATAGCTTCATAAAATTAAGGTTAAACTACTGATGTCACATGGACTATTTTAACGATGTCCTTACAACATTTTGTGGGCCTTGAACATGGTAGTTACATTGCTGTCTATGCAGGGTCAGAAAGTTCTCGGATTTCATCAAAAATATCTGAATTTGTGTTCCAAAGATGAACAAAGATCTTACAGGTGAGGTAATTAATGACAGAATTTTAATTTCTTAGGTGAACTATCCCTTTAATATGCATTTTGTCTTATAATTTAAATTACAAGCTATTATAATTTCATCTTACTTTTTGGCCATATAGTTATCGGTATCTGCACGAAATTGCTTATTTTGCTCAGTTTAGGCCACTAAATAAAACTCTTAGTTCAGACTTTATGTCAGGCTTTACAGAGTTAATGTTAAATGTTAAAGGTTAGTGTTTTAGCTATTTATCAGCTATTTATTATATTTGCAGGATGTCAAGTAAAAATCTGAAGTTGCCCACCCAGGTCAGCAGAGCAAAAAAAAACACTTGTTAAGCCCAGAAACCGCTGTCTCATTTGACCGAAGCTTCCGAAGGCCTACACAAACAGCCCGTCCTTGCCAACAAGGACGGGTGTAATTAAAAACAAAACTGAAATCAAATCAAGCAGAACATCAAAAATAAAGCCAACCAATAAAGCTTTAATTGGTCAAAGGGACCTTGTATTAAATCAAAGATACATTATACGGTGCAGAAATTTGGTCTTGTTATGCGAAGAGGGAGATGCAAGGATTAAGAGGTTAGAGAGAGAGAGAGGGAGAGAGAGAGAAGACAAACAAACAAAAATCAAATGAAAGCAGATGGCATTCAGAACGAGGCCTGCCCAAGGCAGCACCCTCCCTCCCCTCTATCGCCTTCACTGCCTTCTTCCCTTTACACCACAAGGTAGAGGGATGTCAGGATGGAGGGTGGAGAGGCATCAGTCTCTGCAGAGGTGAACTGTGGGAATTAGCAATCAGGAGGGGTTGGTTAATTAGTTCACGAGTCAGACTTATGAGAGAGGTCATGTTTTCCTTTCCCTTGGCGAGAAGAAAACCAGCATGAATGCCCTACATATGGGAAGGAAAACATGGTGGCATGTTGCATTCCATACTGCATGACTTAAAATTCTAAAACTGCATTAAACCCTTAAGGCTTTTGATGGTATTATTTACTGTGATATACCATATACAGCACTGCATGTACTACTGAGCACTAAATATGTATGTATGCATATGCAGAAACAAACAGGTAAATAAATGAAGAGCGATGGTTTTACCAAAGCAAAGTATTCACTTCAGATCGTATAGTAGTAGCAACACAGCCAAAATCTTGAGGCCATTAAATCAAAAGATGAATAACCCACTGAATCAAAATATTACAAACCAGAACAAATAATTTAATCTGTTATAAAGCACAAAACAATCATCCCCTTTTTCTTATCCTGCCTCCCTCTCGCTCGCTCTCCCTCTGTCGACCTGACCATAGTCAAGATTAAAATTCATCAATCAATCACACATTTTAATGGCCAGACCATCTCCCTTACACCCACAGCAAAAATTGAATCACAAAGGCAATTTAATTAAATTGAACAGTGATTCAATAGCTCTAATCATTCTGCACAGTAAAATTAAATCTCTTGTTCCTTTAATCATACCACCATGTTAAATAATTACTCAATTTGAGGGTACGGCTGGGGTGGGTGCTGAATTAGTAACTATTTTTTTTATATATTTACACTCGCATTGATATGGAGGTATGGGTTAACAGCCTCTTGATATGGCATGTTTGACCCTGTCGACTAGCTCTGCAGCCAGATGATTTGATTTCTGGGCACCCTGTTAAATAAATTACAGTTCTATTTAATGGAATTACATTCCCATACAATAACTGCACTATTCAGATTTCCCTGCCTGAAGGAATGTTAAGTTGGAATAAATACAACTTAACCTCTGCCTATAGCTGTAAGATGTCAATTTGGATAGAATTCAAAAGAGACTAAGTCATATTCACTAGTCCATTAATTCAAACACAGAAAAGTTATCACATTTTTGAACATAGACCTGAAAATTAAACTGTTTTGAAAATACAAAAATATGTATTTATTTATTTATCTTAACTTTTCTGGTTTACGCAAAACAATCTTTTTTTCTCTCTTTTTTTTTTAGGGGGTATTAATAACAAACAAATGAACAAAAAAATTTTAACATATCTAAACTCAATGATAAGAAAACAAGTGCACCGGCCTGGAAGACACAATCCAATCTAAACATGCACGTCATATGCTTGCAGCACTGTTTTTAAGCACATTAACTCTTTAAGGATATTCTCAGATCTCACTCATGTAATAAAAATCAAATAAATGATACGGGAGAGTCGCAGACTTAAAGTCCACTGGATTCTCCGGCAGCACCGAGGGCTTCCTGGGCGTTATGAAACACAATTAATCACATCCAAAGATGAGAGAGGTGGACGGTCAGAGCGCTCTTCCACAGCAGTCAGAAATGTCAAATGGGACATATAACGGTTGAAGAACTGCTCCAGGTGGGTGGTGCCAACATATGTTGAGCAAGAAAGGGAGAGAGAGAGAGATCAGGAAATGACTTGTACACCATCTTAAGTGCCATGCTGCCATTAGGGATTAAACATGTGGAGGAATCTTATAGAATGCTACAGAAAGGTGCCAAGTAAAGTGCCTGTGTGAGTAGAAAAGGGGCAACAACTTCTGTATCTTGATAAATTGAAGTCAGCCAAAGTACTAAGTGTCAGAAAAGTTGTGAATGTAACAACTGTTGTAAATAACAATACACCATTGTCTATACTTTATTTAAACTTCATGAAATTGATACATGACACATTCTTCCATTCTCTTTGCGTTACTTTTTAATTTTTGGTCTGTTTACCCACACGTCAGATGGATGCAGATGGACGTCAGATGGTCTTTGGTCGATGTGCTGTGTATCGCACCATGAGCTTGTCTTTTTAGGAAACCATCACAAGTTGCAAGTTAGGACTGCATGATTATGATTAAACTGTTAATCTGGTTTATTTTGCTCAAAAAATATAATCCTAATTATTAATCATGATTATTGGTATTTCAGTGTTGTTGTTGTTGTGTTTCTTTTTTTGTTGTTTGTTATTCTTAGATGGTTATGCTTAATAGCGAAATGAGAAAAGCAGAAATTGTGATCACAATTAAAACATGATTTTTCATGCAGCCCTATTACATGTAGTAAAAATTGTATATAATATATTTATTATTGTTGTTGTCATTAATAATAATATAAACAAGATACAACGTCTGACCAATTAATATTAGCACTTATCTATTTTATTCTATTTGTATATATATATATATATATATATATATATATATATACCGATTCCGAGCCGATCCTTTTATTGCAAGCGGTGCAGGCAATGACGTCACAGCCACGTGCACACTCACAGTCGCGTGTAAACACGTCGTTTCGCGTGAGAATGATTCTAATTTTAATTGCATTTAGTGTAAACGTGACTGATAATGTATTTATGTCGTGCCAGATGAGGCTTGCACAGCCTGAGTGAGCGTGTGAGAGAGACAGCACACACAAAGCAACTCACAGCAATTTATAGATGCATACTGCGGTAGAAGAAAAAAAATTTAATTCAATATATGATTTAGATAAGCAACATTATACGGCCATGATGTTTCCCCGAATATCAATATCAACACGATTGCAACGTGACACTGATTTTATACAATAGTATTTAAATAAACAAGATGTTAAAATTAAATGACTTAGATTTTAGACAAAACATGGACTATTTTTGCTCAATTTCGCTGACGAAAATAGTTCTGATCAAAGCCACAGCAGAACTGTTGTGTGTCTCCGAGCAACACACAGCAGTGTTTCGTTACATAATGAAACCACGTTTTTGACCGAATCGAGTGAGTCAATGATTCAGTGGCCCATTCATAAGGACGGTCACTTGCCTCGTTTCTGAATGAATCAGCGGTTTATATTAATCAGTTGAATGAATGAATATATGACTCACTCATTAAAACAGATATTTGCCGCCACCTACTGGTGGTTTAGTCATATTTAAAATATAAATTGAATTTTTTCAACATTTATTTGTATGTTTTTTTTTTTAAATAAACATTAATCTTATAAAAGTATGTATGCATTTGAAAGTTTGCAGTGTAAATGCATTTATGGCACCTCAGCTTCATCAAACTGTGTAAATGCATCTAATGCCACTTCAGATGCAGCTTCTGTTTCCTCAGCAGCGGAAAGATAAAGTTTGTTAATACTAATTTCATTTCAATAGTAACAAGTTTCTTATTATGCTAAATTAATTAATTGAAACAAAGTAAGAATTTGATGTGAAAGATGACTCATTTAATAAGGTTAGGGGGAAAAAATGACCATTTATAAACATAGTGGGAAATGACATCTGTTTTGTTACATACAGCAACTCATTTTAAGTTAGCTATTTCTTCCTCTTTCCAGTCACAGAGCACTTTATTTTGAGAGTTAAGTGAGAGAAAATCTGTAACTTAGTCCAGATTGGGGGAATTGTAATGTTTAATAATTATTTTTTTTATGTAAATTGAAATTTGCATATATTTAAAAATCAGTATCGGCAGGTCACACTTCCAAAAAAATTGCAATCGGTGCATCTCTAATATATATATATATATATATATATATATATATATATATATATATATATATATATATATATATATATATATATATATATATATATATATATATATATATATATATATATATATATATATATATATATATATATATATATATATATATATATATATATATATATATATATATATATATATATATATATATATATATATAAAGCGTTGACTGGCTGCCTGAAAAAGAATTTAAGAACTTTAAAAAAAGTGTCATTTTCAGCATCCCATAATGCATATCTTTTGTTCTGAAAACAGTTTGCTGCGCTAGGTTCCCTTTGAACATTACAAATCCTACTAAACATAAACAGCTCCTGAAAATACCAAGGCCATACTTCAGCCAAACACAAGGAGCAATTCACAAAGCTCTGCTAGGTACCGGAAAATGTTTATCGAGCTCATCTTAAATTCAGATGTGGCTACTATGCTTCATGGAAATGTATTTTGAAAGGTTATGACTGTGTGGGAATCAAAACCACACTGGGGGAAACAAGACAAGATGAGCCAATATAGCACACATTCCTCTTTCATAAACAGCTCATTGACCAACGTGCCATTTGAAACTGGTTCGGTCAACTTATACAAGCGGTGCGTGCGAGTCAGTGCCGTGATGGGAGATGTCCCGTTTTGAACTTGACCTTCTGCAACCCGTGTCACAACAGACTGAGGCTAGACAAAGAACACCCTGGCTGCCTTCCAGCACACAATACATCAACTGGCTATTATCTTACCAGGGTATTCCAGAGGCAGAGGGACATTTCTGGCTCAACACTGGCCTGCTTTTAGAGGACAATTCATCACTGGGCAAGGCATCACTCTGTCAATTCCCAATCCCACAATGCTTGGGGTCAAAGGGTTGAGTGAGAAGGCAAGAACATGGGCTATTTAGCGTTGGGATTTGCAACAACCTCAATGTGCCATTCATTTTTGGAGAGGCAGAGAGAGTCTGACTTGCGAGGCATCTCAGGGCCAGATCACAGACCTCAGCAGTCTTGTCCTTCTCAGTAATGAGAAACAGAATGCAATTTCACTTTCAAATCACGGCTGGGGTCAAACTCGCATTTCCCATGCAGATTGAGTGGATATGAGCATATGGAATGCCATATTGTGCGACAGTACATGTGAAGATTAATGCAAAGCTCAAGTTCATGGTTCACGTCTGCTTTGAAAACACTGATAACTTTCAGAATATGTTTCTGAGACTGTTAAACAATGCTCATGAGTAATATTTGTGGCATAACACAAACAGATGTGTATGATTTTTTAACTATTTGACATTTCAAAAAAATGTGGAAAACATTCATGTGAGCGTTAGAAATTATTCTGAATCATTACCATGAAACTGAATCCGTGACACAGAGGTGCCTTGTCCTTGTTCATGTGTGTTTTCCAAATGTCTCCATAGTTCATGTGCCTCAGAGCAGAAAAGATTTATCCGCTATCGCCGCTTGAATGTCGTAGTTTGCATTCTAACAGTAAGTGTGAAAAAAAGTTACTTTGGCTACATCCAGTTCAAAACTAAACAGTTCACTACTATAAACACACACACACTACTGAGAAGAGCAGTGGCTTTTTGCATTATGCAGTATCCATCAAACATTTATTATGAGTGAGTATGTGCTAACCTTTGTCTACGATCACACCTACACACTCTCCTGAGGGATAACAGCACAGACAGCATTGCAATTCAAAGCCTCACTAGTGTGTTACTCTAAAAAACTACCAGTTGGTATCCTCACAAATTTTGGTTCAGGAAAAAAGGGATGTTAGCTATGGGCTTGAAAACAAGGTTGTGTAAATCTGCACATGCATAAAGGGTCATGGGTTTCATAATTCAGCATAGTGATGGAACTTCTCGTCATGCACATGCAGTATGTGCTATAAAACTGGACTAAAAGCAGTGAAGTTTCTTATAGACCTTTTAATTGTTAGTCTAAAACATGCACTAGATAAACACCTGTCTGTGCCCCCCCCCCCATTTGTCCTACACCATGAGTACTACATTTTTAAGATACTGTGACTATTGTGATTATTTAAACAGATATTGTGATACAATAAATATTTAACATCTCAGATATTACATATAAAGAACATAGCTTAGAATTAGGCTACAGAAATTGTCACTCATTTTGGAAACCCAGTTGAGTGAAAATTACATTATTTTAATATTTTATCATTTGTTACTAAATTAGCATTTTATATTGTATTACATTTATAGACAGCAACCAAATCTTAAACCTTAAGCATTCTGGGAATTTTCATACAACTCTCTTTAATTGCCTAACAAGCACTTCTTCCTTCCGGAAATGCAAATCTATTTTGTCATTGAGCGAGAAGAGAGCACCATCTGAGTGTACGGCCCTCCAGCATGCAAATATTGACAGTATTGAGTCACAATATAGATCAAACTTCTGATCTTGTTCTATGGGAATGCAAGAGTCTTTAAATGCAACTACAATCTATAAACCATTTTGTCACTTTATATTCAAATTTCAAAACACTTAAGCAGCAAATTAGGCAAGTGAGACCATAATGCAGTTCAACAAAATATCCAGAGGAAATAGCATTGCTGGATAAATTTGTTTGTTCGCCTTAATCTCTTTAGTAAGTCAGCCTGTGTGTGAGAAAACTCTCATAGTGGAGACAATTCTCCACACCAGAATGCGAAACATTTCTATTGTGAAATGTGAGGCGCAAATCTACCCCAGATTCCACATACCAACCCAAGGACAGCATAATCAGAGAGGTTCGGTGGATGTTTGTGACTTCCACCGAAATCCAAATTGTTTGCAGTTCAATTGTGCAAAGCATCTATGAATCTATTTCAGCAGGAAAAGCAAAATTAAACTTATATAACCAAAGATTTCAAAGAAACTATAATGATTTATCTTCAGAGCTTTGAGATATTTATGATATATGATGTTAAGCTTACTCAGACAGAAAATATATTTTTCTCTGGCTATTAAAAACTCAAAGAGTAAAAGAGGCAAAGGCATTAGAAGAACATCTCTAAGGCACCCTCAGCCAAGCCACAGGCAAACGCAGCAATTTCCAAATATCCGATCTGACAGAGACACTTGCTTTTTATGCTCAGACATTCAGTCCTCATGTTTATGATGGATGACCTTGTAATAGCTGGGAACCACAGCATCTTGAGTCCTTCAAACAGAATTAGGGGTTAAGGAAAAACAAAAAAACAAAAATACTGTTTAAAGAAAAGAAATGGCGGAAGTAGTGAGCGAAGTGACTCGTTGGTTTGCTGCTCTCTTTCATCAGTTTTACTGCTGCCGTATGTCTATGCTGGAAGGAAGAGAAAGCGCTCTGACACAGGAACAGTCTGTCAGGAACGGCTCGTTAGGACTAGGAAACCAGTTTTGGATAGAATGAAGTAGGGTTGCACAATGGACACTTTTCACAGACTGTGATGACACATTCCCACAGTTATAACATTGTGTGTGTAGCCAACTTATATACACACTATATTAAGGTCATAGAAACACTATCATGGATGGATGGATTGATTGATTATGCATTTATTTATTTACTAATGTATTTGCAACTGAGAACAGAAACATATTTGTTGCATTTTTCTGTTCAGCACCACAGAGGTTTACCCAACTAGGATGACCCCAGAAATGTGAAGTTTACCTTTGGTCAAAAACTTTTTTTTTTTTTTTTTTTGGACAAATGCAGCAATTGAGACATGATAAACATTTAACCTATATTTAAATGGGTTAGATATTATGGTTAAAACAACAAAAGGGCTGTGTGTGATACAGCACCTGAACATCTTCAGTGAACTTATGAATGGAGGTAAAAGAGCAAACGACTTTCAACTTAAAGCCTTTACAATCGTTAGTAGCTTTATAGGTGCCGAGAGCCCACTGATCAGCCTTTAGTGGCATAAGGCAGGTCAGAATAGGCGGCTTCCATGCTAATCCATTGTCACCCATCGCAACGGAATAGGCTTTTAATGAAGCAGTGGAGCACATCGCACATCACAAGGCCTTACTGATGATCGATGTGCAGGTCAGTACCCGAGAGGACTGATTGATCTGATTGAGGCTTCAATTGATCGAATGCCAGACAGCCTCTGGTGATATGTGAAATGCAGCAAGGTTAAAACCAAGGCAATCTTTAATCATTGAGGTGAACTAATTCTTCATAATGCAAATGAAAGACAGTTAATTGTAAGTACAATTAACTGATTTGATGGCAGGAATGCAAAAAGAAAAAGAAAAAGAAAGAAAAAGAAAAAGAAAATCAGGGTTGGTGGTTGACAAAAAAAAAAAATAATATGATGTGCTATTTCCACACACACAAACAAACAAATACAATTTAAATTTCATTTTTTAAAAAGGTAAGGCGCTTAGAGCAATATATAAGCAGACTACCCACAGTAAATATATGTACAACTCCAGAGAGTCCTCTAAACCAGAAGGAAAGGAAAAGATGGCTTTATGCGTGCAGAAAGTAAATACGCTACCATGCTAATGTTAGCAGCTAGTCTCTTCAAACTCTCATGAGCTGTGGTAATACATGCTGTCAAAACAAACTCAACAAAAGAGAAAAACAGAACAAAAGCAAGCACTAGAAAGGGAAACAGAGCCCCATGCCACCCCTCCCTGTGGGAGAAGAAGAGAAAAGAGTGATGGAGGGAAGAGAGAGCGTTCTAGCGAGGTGCGAGCAGCGTTTCATCAAAGCTCTCAGAGCGGAGAACTGGAGAAATACTGTGGGATAACATGCCCCAAACCACACACAAGGCATCTATGAACATATATACATATTCACAGATACTAGTGAAACTTACTAAAGGCAGTCACTACTAACTTAACAATTTTTGTTTAGCGACATCACAGTACTTCTGCTTTTTTATACATTTCTAGTAGCAATCCACAATATTTTTAGTGCTACAATGCTAATATATACACAAAATTATATTATTGATTATATTGTCAATGCAGTTAGCTACTTTTTACTTGTAGCTAACAATTTCAGCTAACTAGCATGACTATGTTGTAACTACCTTGAAACACAGTGTGAATAATGACCACGAGTGCTGAGAGCTATCAAAAATTGTTTAAATTGAACGCCAGAATAATATTTTTAAATTACGACCAGTTAAATGCTGACCAGTGTACGATATGCTGTTCAATTTCATGCTACATGTTTCACATCTTTTTAGTTGTAAAAGGCCATACATGGCAGGAAACGTTGCATATCAGACAGTGAATAGTATCATAATGGACACAGTTTTAACCAAGGTTAAAACCCACAGGACGGCACCAAAACAGGTCATTAACCAAACATGGTCTACTAGTTTAAATCTGCCCAGACTCTCATTCAAGGCTTTTTCAGTGTGTAATCGCACCATTACCACTAAGCGCAAGGTTTTCCATTAGGACTTCAAAATGAGCTGGATCCAAACTGGCACAATCAATAAAATAGTGTTTGAGTTAAGCAACTCATCACTAGAGAACACACGTTTTACAAAAGGAGCTGTCCATCTCATCTGTCATATAGCTCTATATAGTAGAGTGGTGTGGTTTGGCTGAGGTTCAAGACAGAAGATGCCACTTGGTGGGCAAATGTTGATCCAAGATCTTCATATCCATATATGTGAGGGATTAGGGGGGCTGCCAATGTCTGGCCTCGATTCATGAACACCAGTTAGTTAAAAGCCTCAGTCAGATTTCAGACAGAAAGAGATTAATGTTGGGAGCTTTACTGAGGCACTTGAATCCCCGCCTCACCACATCATCTCCCAACTAGTTTCTTGGTGCCAAGTCTGACAGACTTACTTTGGTAGAGCCTGGCAGCGGCCCTAATTCATTGCATTAATAAGTGAATAAATAAATGCAGATGGAGTTGGCCCCTCAATGCCAATTTTAATGCACTGTCGGCCACATGGGCCAAAGCCTATACCCTCACAACCTTTGACAGCTTCTTCCTTGGAGTCAGATGAATAGGGCCAATCAAATCAACACGTCTGACAGTGATTAGACTCCACCCCAAATAGAATTTGTATACATCATAATCAGTTCAGTCATAGCAGATGAGTAACATCTAGACATCTTTCAATCACAAAATTAACCATACGCACCCATTTTACCCCATTCAAATTGCAAAAGCCAATTACCCATAATTGTTCTCACATAACCCAGAGCAACTGTGAAAGAATATATGGAAGCCATGCAGACAGCATAGAAAACCTTTGAAGGAAATTCTGTGTGTTCTAAATACAACCTATATACAGTGGTGTGAAAACGTGTTGGCCCCTTCCTGATTTTTTTTTTTAATTTTTGCATGTTTGTCACACTTTAATGTTTCAGATCATCAAAAAATGTAAATATTAATCAAAGATAACACAAGTAAACACAACATGCAGTTTTTAAGTGAAGGGTTTTTTTTGAAGGGAAGATCCTCAAAAGCTACACATGTTGAGATCCAAAGAAATTCAGGAACAAATGAGAAAGAAAGTAACTGAGATCTATCAGTCTGGACAAGGTTATAAAGTCATTTCTAAAGCTTTGGGACTCCAGCGAACCACAGTGAGAGCCATTATCCACAAATGGCGAAAACATGGAACAGTGGTGAACCTTCCCAGGAGTGGCCGGCCGACCAAAATTACCCCAAGAGCACAGCAACGACTCATCCAAGAGGTCACAAAAGACCCCACAACAACATCTAAAGAACTGCAGGCCTCACTTGCCTCAGGTCAGTGTCCATGACTCCACCATAAGAAAGAGACTGGGCAAAAATGGCCTGCATGGCAGAGTTCCAAGACGAAAACCGCTGCTGAGCAAAAAGAACATAAAGGCTCGTCTCAGTTTTGCCAGAAAACATCTTGATAATCCCCAAGACTTTTGGGAAAATACAAAAGTTGAACTTTTTGGAAGGTGTGTGTCCCATTACATCTGGTGTAAAAGTAACACAGCATTTCAGAAAAAGAACATCATACCAACAGTAAAATATGGTGGTGGTAGTGTGATGGTCTGGGGCTGTTTTGCTGCTTCAGGACCTGGAAGACTTGCTGTGATAAATGGAACCATGAATTCAGCTGTCTACCAAAAAATCCTGAAGGACCATGTCCGGCCATCTGTTTGTGACCTCAAGCTGAAGCGAACTTGGGTTCTGCAGCAGGACAATGATCCAAAACACACCAGCAAATCCACCTCTGAATGGCGGAAGAAAAGCAAAATGAAGACTTTGGAGTGGCCTAGTCAGAGTCCTGACCTGAATCCTATTGAGATGCTGTGGCATGACCTTAAAAAGGCGGTTCATGCTCGAAAACCCTCCAATGTGGCTGAATTACAACAATTCTGCCAAGATGAGTGGGCCAAAATTCCTCCACAGCACTGTAACAGACTCATTGCAAGTTATCACAAACGCTTGATTGCAGTTTTTGCAGCTAAGGGTGGCCCATCCAGTTAATAGGTTTAGGGGGCAAGCACTTTTTCACACAGGGGTTTGGATTTTGTTTTCCTTTCATAATAAAAAACTTCATTCAAAAACTGCATGTTGTGTTTAATTGTGTTATCTTTGATTAATATTTAAATTTGTTTGATGATCTGAAACATTAAAGTGTGACAAATATGCAAAAAAATTAAAAATCAGGAAGGGGGCCAACACTTTTTCACACCACTGTAAGGTCTTTGAAATACATTTATATGGACTAGGTTCCACAAACTAAGGCGCTCTATGGGACTAACTCACAAAATATTGTCTCAGGTAATTTTAGTGATGACCCTGGTGATATGTTCACAATACAACAACTGCAAACACAATTTACTTCGATGGAAGAGTGTCAGGACGAAAACCTCTTTTGGGGGCCAAAAACACAGCCTGATATCACATCTCTGCTGGAGTTTGCCCAGAGGCTCACAAATGCGGAGAGAGATTTGGTGGTGTTTTAGATTTCAACACAAAGCTATTAACTACATTGAGGCACGGAGATGGCAGCATCCCACTTTAGGGAGGTCTGTAAAACCCTTGAAGGCAAAAGGAAAAATTGGAGAAGCACTAAGCGCAGCAAAATCCTGGAGGCAATCGTGCTGCAATTGACAAAGAGCACTGGGAGTTAGAAAATTATTCTTTTTTCAGTAGGACAACGACTTGAAACATACAGCACAAACCACATCAGTGTGCCAAAAAAGGTTCATGCCCCAAAAAGGCACAGTCAAAACCGAGACTTCAATTCAGCACCCCTGGAATGTCTATAAAAATTGTAGTTCACAAACGATGTCCTTCCAATCTGAGCCAGAATTAATTTGCCAAAAGGAACTGGTGTAAAAAATAAAAAATAAAAAGTATCAAGGTTTTACACTATACCACACCAAACTAAAATGAAGATGAAGAAGCATCTGAGTATTGTTGCACTGCATTTGCTTTGAGATTCAATGTCAACTGTCAAATGTATGTAGATGTTGCTCTTTAATTCTGATCTCAGAGCAATCTGCTAATTGCTCGTAAAACACAGTTGAGTTAGGAAAGGGAGAATGTGGTCAGTGTGCAGAGCCAACGTCACCAAATGCCAGACCTGTTATGATGAGGCTCAGATCAGTCAGTAATAACTTCAATAAAGCGTCACTCTAATATTCAAAAGAGAGCCACTAAACAATGCCTCAACAGAGCAAGTGTGAGTCAATAAACTTTTATGGGGCGTTTCCCTTCACCTCCACAGCACTTTATTGCCAATGCTCCACCAACCTATGCTATTAATGTTATCAGAGCAATGCGCAGATGTCAATAAACAAACCTCCAGCACCTTAGTAAGTCATTATAAAGTAACAAAACCATTAAATTAAGCAATTTTTGCATGTGAGCTGCATAATTGCAACAAACTGAAATATCAGTGCCTTGGGTTGAGAAAATGCTGGTGTGAAATCAACTTATAAATCGTTTAACATCACACCGATATTACCTACATCTCTGTACAAGCACTTTGTATTCTTCTACAAGGATCCTAAGATAAATCACTTTTTTGTAGAACACTTCCTTTAGGTAAGTATCAACTAAACACCTAAATGTAAATGAAAAGATCTGATTAAAAGTACATCTCAATCTTAGGTAAAACAAACATTGTAAACGTGCAAGGTGTATTGCTACCGAATTGACCAATAATGACAAACACAAGCCCTTGTGATGAGGAATCAATTGTTTTTTTGTTTTTTTTTACAAAGGCCCCATTGTGCACTTAATGTGCTTTGTTGTGGGATCAATGGAGCTGAATTTTTAAACTTGTATTTGTTCTGTTTTCAATCATGTTGATTGCTTGAAGCACAGTTTACTGAGCCTTGCAAAATGCCTCAAGGCTTTACATCTGTTTCATTTCCCACCGAATGCAAAACTGCATTAACCACATATAGAACAACCATTGGGACAAATGATAACAATAAAAATAATATTTATTAACTGTGTGTAAATCTGAAACATATAGATTAATATCTCAAAATGCCCTCTGATAGACATTTTTAAATAAATTATTATAGCAATTCTCCAAGCCTGTTTTGAGGTCTCATTTGTCATGTAGTTTACAAGCATAAATAAACAAGACCTTTTTTATATCCATGTCTTTTCTCATGTGAGCAATGAACATACTCTTTGAATCACTAATGCACTTTGTCTTTGGGCTTCAGGGGAAATGGCCACAGCTAAACATCAGCAAAACAAATGATTTGTAGGTGGATTTCTGTCTTTAAAACCAGCATGGGTCCAGGGCCTTATTTTTCAATGTATTGTAGCTGTTAAAGGGCTAAGTTTCACTCACACTCATGGCATTCCAAAAACGGTCTAATTTTCTTTCATAGGCAGAAAACAAAAGAAGATATTCTGAGGAAAGTTTGAGCTGGTTTTAAACATACAATGAAGGTCAATGGGGTCCAAACACTACATGGACAAAAACACACATTTCTCAACATTTTTCATTTTCCTTTTGTTTCCCACATAAATGTTTTGTTTCCCAAAAATGCACTTAACATAATTATGTGAGATTGAGTTTTATGTGTAACCTAAAGGTGGCTGAGACTGTTTCCACTCAGTAACCAGGTAGTGGCCATATCACTTTCTATGATGTTCTTCAAATACTGGTACTAAAGTTAAGATGCTTTTGGAAAACTGGAACTGTTAAACATTTTCATCATTCATTCTGTTTGAGATTAAGCACTGCTTACGATGCTTTTGGGAAATGGGGCCTAGAGCAGGATTGTGGAGGTACTGTAATCCTTCAAGTATCTGGAAGTCTTGCCAGGGTGTAGGGTAGTCGGCATATTTTTCTATGCCGCGATCTGTGATACAACACTATACACAAATTATTCACAAAAGCCAACTCCATAACCCTGGATTTACTCAAAGCAATGTTCCCTTGGAGAACAATGATCTTGAAGCACCTTCAGCCACCAACTTATTCCACCATTGTGGTCTTTGAAGCGCTACAGTTGTTCATGTTTGCCTTCTGCTTCGACATTACAATGCCGTCTGCACATACATGTGCACGCGCACACACACACACACACGTTCCTGAGAGGGTTACCCCAGTGAGGAACAATGACATTCAACAAGGACATTTTTTCCTCCTATTCATGCATGATAATACCACATAATGCATTCACACTGCAAGCTATGCATTTGATGTGACTGGCACTCGGTTGTCTTAATTGCATTCTATGCATAGTGGTGTTTTTTGAGCACTCTGTTTGATGATGCTCCTAGTTTGCACCCGGATTTCCCCTCAGGGATCAATACAGTACTCATGTTCTATTGTTTTCTGCTCAGGGCCACTCATCTTGCTAAAATAGGCTGACAGAACAAAGATGGTTTGGGTATTCCACGCCTGACCACCTCTCATCTCCATCACTATCAATCCAATTAAATGCCCAATGAAAGTGTAAATTCATTGTTCATTATCACTATTATGTACATCACACACTTTTTTATTTTCTCCACGGGAAAAAAAAGAAAAAAGAAAAAAAAAGAGGACTACATGGTTAACAATTATACAAATTGCAAACTTGTTTGACAAAACTATTTGGCCACCCTAAAGTGATTCAATTAATATTGTATGGGTCATTGGGCATTAGTGGCCAGATAAGGTACAAAGGACGCATTGGAGCGGCTATTAATTTGATTTGATTTCTTAGAAACAAGAGTGAGGGGTGGCCAGGCTTCAGTGCAGAGATAGAGGGAGGGAAAACAGGACTGTCGGCTAAGCCTGAAGACTAAAACACCCCAATTTGTCAGATGCATCAGATCCTTTAAAGCCTAAAATGAATATAATTAATTGAAATCATAAAACTTCCATCATAAATTTATTACACAATTTATTTTTCTGGATTCCGTTTTAATGGTTTCATTAAATTTTAACATTCAAAAGCATCTCTAATTAATTGGTTTTCTAAAAAAGTTGTGTATTTACATTTTCCTGGAAAATAAATGCTGGTAAACATTTATTTATTTTTTATTTTATTTTTTTTCTGGTAAGTATTCCTTTAAAAATAATGTTTTAATAATAATGTTATTAGTAGTAGTATACTATCATTACATTAAGTAGTATATTTATGTCACAGCTTCATCAAGTTAAACCAAACCTTTTAATTTGATGCTGTAAAGACATTTCTGTTTGTATGATATGACAATAGTTTTTCTCAAAAGAACCGATCAAATTGCTGGATTTGTTTGGTCAAAAACAATAAAAATAGAAATTTTGTAAAATATTACTGATTTAAATTAATTATTGTTCTACTTTAAAAAATATATAAATCTATTGTAACATTATAAAAGTATTTACTGTCACCTTTGATCAATTTAATGTGTCCATCATACAAGTATTAATTTCACAAACAAACAAACAAACCAACAACCTCACCTGAGCTAAAAGTTCTGAACAGTAGTATAATTCTGCAGATTTAGTGTACTACCCCTTTAATTGTACCACATCAGTACAGGCTATCGGCAGCTAGAAGACACAGAATGCTTGAAGAGGACTAGTGCCTGTCCAGAGGTCCACTGGCAGACACCGAACAACAACACACGACACATACAAAGGAAGAACATGCACTGCCATGTTGTGTCCCTGTGCTTCAATATGCCGGCATGGTTTGTTGGCTGACCTGGACCAGTCATGGGACCAGCATGGCACAGAAGCCCTACAGCATGCTGGGAGACCATTATGGTGTTATTATGTCTGCCAGGCTCCCAGTGGTCACAAGAGCGGAACTTACAGCTTAGAGTCTTTCAGGAGTCTTCATGCGATCTCTGGTTTACACACACACTTTCTGTACCTAAGTTATCTAGTCTGGTTGATGTACCCATTAGCCACTTGTACACAAGTCTACATCAGCAAGCCTGGACAGAGAAAAATCTCTTTACACCCAGGCCAGCTGGCTCAAAGCACCGGACTGGCTCTATACGCATCATTTTGCTAATTGCAAGCCTTCCAGCTAAAGCACAACCACTGCTGGCAACTGGTGTAGCAGGTAAATCACTTGTGTGACACTTAAACACAGCTTTATCCACATGCTAACATGCACACTATCGATGATGCCTAGCATCCTATCCGTTCAACGTAGCACCGAACAAAACGTCTCCTCTAGCTATGCTTTAGTAACATTTCTCAATCTGCAAGTCAGTCTGCCTGTAGGTTAGTTTGGGTAGAGCCAGCGAAGCGCTAAGGATAAAGCCGCAGACCAAAGTCAATGCATTCTGGGTCTAGAGTCTGGGCTGTAATTATAGCAACGTTAGCACTTTGACTCTGGGTGTCATGCTAATGAGCAGGATTGGGTCTCCTTGCGCTCAAGCCTGGCAAGCGGGGCCACGCCTAGGAGCTTAATTACAGCCTGGGAAATGCCTGCTAGAGTCATGTGGATACATTTCTGCTTCTTCTGGGAGCTCCGTCAGACGGCCTGCTAATACAGATGGTCCCAGACAGCATAACCCTGCAGCGGCGGTAATGACAAGCCTCAGCCAGAGAGGCTTTGTCTCAGGGAAGCTGCTGGCTTTGCCAGTGCCCTCCGCCTGCCAGGCCAGCAGCTGGCCTGCTTTGATGGATGGCAGTAAATCAAGACCTTCACCCTATTGCTGTCCCTACAGCTCATTTCCTAAATCCCCTTCTCCTTACTGCACTTCTTGAGTGACTTCTCCTATCCTCAAGGAAGTCATTTACAGAGCATAAAACTCTGCAAAGATCTTCATTACACCTAGTATGAACAGATATCTGAGTCGGTTTCCAAAAAGTGTTAATTCATTAGACTTAACAGGTTTAAGAATTCATTCATTCCTTCGGCAACTAAGGCACTAAACTGTAGTATGTGATTTTTTTTTTGGGGGGGGGGGGGGGGGGGGGGGGGGGTGTTTTTTATTGAGATGGTTTATTTTTGTGTGTTATATATTGTTTGAAGGTGTTGATGCAGTGGTTGTTATTGGAGCCCAAGACAAATTTCTCTGTGGAGACAATAAAGTATACCTGACCTGACCTGACCTTTAATTAAACAAATCAGGGTTATCTAATAAATAGTGTTGGTATTTACACTAAGGGGCAAAAGTCTGGCATCAGTAAGATTTATTTATTCATTTATTCAGAAAGGATGCCTTATATTGTTCAAAGGTAAAAGTAAAGACTTTTCTTTTGAATTTTCTTTTAATTAAAGAATCCTAAAAAAAAAAGTTAAGCAACACAACTGTTCTCAGCATTGATACCAAAAAAAAAGCACCAGCATATTAGAAGCATTTCTGAAATTCATGTAAAACTGAAGACTGGAGACAAATCGAAAGCATATAAAAAGTTAACGCTTTTATTAACGTATGACTTGACGAATAATCAGAAATGTTATAAATCATAAGTCAGACTCTCATTTATGAATAAAAAAAACACCTCCACAGACTCTTTTTTATTAATAAATGGGAAAGCACAAAACTCTCTCACTGTGTGTGTGTGTGTGTGTGTGTGTGTAAATTGTCTCAAATTATTTACATTAAAATTTGTTTTTGTTCCTAGTCACAATATCAATTATGCTTTGATCTTTATTTGAATAAGCAGTTGCTTAAAAACAAAAAAAAAAAAAGACAGATCACTAACAATATAAACATATACGGTCGTATTTTGCCTGCGCTCTTCAATCAAAGACACTCGATCTACACTCTTTGTTTTAATCGCATTTTCAAAGGAAATTACAAAGTCAGGGCACAATTCCAGGGCCTCTTTAATTGGAAAACAATACAAATCCAAATAAAAGCTATTTCTGCCTGTTCTGTCGAGATCAGTTGCTGCTGATTGTAAGTATAACACTACTATGAGACTAAGAGGAAAGCCACCTATAATGTAGATAAGCCAGAGAAGACTATCTGTTCCAAACTCTGAGAGACCTTTTATAATCTGGGTGGTCGGCAAGGCAGATCTGGCCGATAAAGATGTGGTATCAATGGCCGCAAGCACAGGACGATAAGCTGGCGAGGATTTCTCAGTGCTCCGCTCTGCTCTGACTACATGTCTTCCAGTACTTCCCCCCTTCGTGGGCACCAAGAGAGAGCAGGGCTGGAGGTGGTGGAGGTCTGGCCACATTTTGTGGGCTGTTGTAGCCATGCAGCTCTTCAACAGTCCTAACCCCTGGGAACTAACACCCTGTCAGCAGCAATACGCATTATCACCCAGTGTCACTGAGGTATTATTTTAGATTGTACACACACTAAAATAGTTTTTTTTTTGGTTTTAGCTTAGCAAATTTTGAGCTGCATATGTTAACATGCATCCTGCTTTCCATGTTTTCCTAGATCCTAACGACTCTTGGGAGTGTTAGCAAAAAAAGGGGGAAGGGGAATACAATGTGGCAACGTGCTTTGTGCCAGAACTGGGGGAGGGTTTGACACAACCCACGAAAAGGACATGCTTTTGATGATTAAAAGGACTATTATTTTCCCAAATGTAATGTATGGCATTACCATAGCAATACCATTGAACTAAGAAGAAAAGCAGATTATAAAGTCTCTAAAACACACTACATCAATATGGAATGGAATGTACACCACGTCCCAAATACTGTCACGAGTTATAAGACAGAAGTAGGACAATCTAACAATAATCTAAATGACTACAATCCACTGTGAATGGAAAACATTGAGGAATAATAATCTGGGAAGGTTTGGGAATCACAAAAAAGCAAGAAATAAAATCAATTAGCGTCTGAAAGCATGACTTTAACCTTTAAAATCCATGAATATCACAAAGTTATCTTTTTTATGATAATTGCACAAACCATCATAGACAGAAACAGTCTGGAAAAAAGAAATGCATTAATTCTCCTTCCGAATTCTGAACGTGCAACTGCTCTTTGTTTGATCCCATTTGGTAAGAAAGCAGTGCCAAGCACACACGACCAACCTATTGGCAAAGAAAAATGGCCAGCTTGTGAAATGCACCCTACTTTCTCTCTGCATGCAGCTATCTAGCAGAAGCAACTGATGACCCGGTCAAGACGGGCCATGGAACGCAAACAGAGCAGCACCCAGAGCCACAAAACAGGACAAAACTATGCAAAGGAGAGCGAAACTCTCCCAACCTCTTATCTGCTTACATCCTCTTTTCTCTCAGTCTTTATATCTCTTTTTACCACTCTCGCTGCTTCCCATTTTCTCGCTAAGCATGTTCTCTCCAGGGCTTAGAGGCAGCAAGCTGATTGAGTGTGAAGCCAGCTTCCTTTCATTGATGTTATAAAATATGGAGGATGGCTAGTCCAGGCTCCAATCCAAACCTGCTGAATGAAAATGAAGAACGGGAAGAGAAAAGCAGCCCTGTTTAGCAGCGTCCATCCAACAGATGGGGGATATAAAGTGTTGTAGTTATGGACTAAGAATTGTGACGGATGCATCTTCAATATCCGACCCCCATTTCCAGGTTACAAAAACCCCGTAATGGCACTAAAACACCTCTTGGAGATGACAACAAACTCTCAAACACATTTGTACATGGGAAATCATGAGTGGACACTTCCCACAGGGGTGCAAATGGACCACAGTCAGGGGAGCTTTGACACTTTGGAGTGTAAAAAAAAAGAAAAAGAAATTAGTATTTTTCACTTTATTTATTTTCTTGGAATCTGTGGACCTGTAACATATTCTGAAAATATAGTGGGAAGAAACAGGAACACGTGTGAGTATGATAGGTGAGACCTGGGATAATTCAGTGGTTTTCAACTGGTGGGTCACAACCAAATAGTGAGTCATAGGTCTGTTCAGTCATGGAGAGAAGGAAACACTGCTAAGTAAAAATTTTGCAATGGGGATTTGTGAAATAATTAGGTTTATAGACGTTTAAAAGGGATGCGAAATCACATATTATTTGTGGCTGCCAGTCTAACTAAACTAAAACATGCAGTATTTCATCATAAATTCTTATTGTGTGATCTCATTAGGTTTTTCATGCTAAAACTGTGGTATATTGTACAAAACTAGCATATTTTGCATGTGAACAACTTTACAGTTGCACACGTTTACAATACTCATTTTTGGTTAACGGGATATTGAATTAAAAAAAAATATAGCTTGATGTCATCATACCAAATTTATGCGATTAATGAAAGGGGAAGGAGAAAGGGAAGTGGTGTGTGGCCAAGTATGGTGACCCATACTCGGAAATTGTGCTCTGCATTTAACCCATCCAAGTGTACAGAGAGTAGTGATCATACACCTGAAGCAGTGGACAGCCAATGCTGTGGCGCCCAGGGAGCAGTTGGGGGGTGCCTTGCTCAAGGTCTCACCTTAGTCGTGGCATTGAGGATGGAGAGAGTATTGGTTATTCACTCCCCCACCTACAATCCCTGCCGGACCGGAGACTCGAACCCGCGACCTTCGGGTTACAAGTCCAACTCTCTATCCATTAGATTTTTGGTGTCATAGTCAACTTGTTTAGAAGATTTTATCACTTTCCCTAAGACTAAACTTTATTTTAATTATTAAAACAAATGAATATTCTGTCATTGGTTAATCATTAAATTAAGAGGTAGTTTAACAAAACAAAACAAAACAAAAATCCCCCCAAATAACTTCTTTTTTTTTCACAGAATAAACTCCTACACATAGGAAGGAGAGGAGGTCAATGATGACAGGACTTTTATTTTTGGGTAAAATATACCCTTAATCATTTAATTCAGATTTTGTTTGCCAAAGGACATCTATAGCAAAAAAAATAATAATAACTTGTGCAAGATTCCTCAACCCATTAAATACAGGGCTTTGGTATAGTGTTGGGTCACCATTTGATGTCCAATGTACAGTCAAGGACCTGTAGCAAAACCAGACGGGAACCGCTGATCTAATCGGTCTAACAGTCTATATCCTGAAAGCTCTTTTAGACACATCATAACACTAACCCAAAGTGATGGCTGCTGGTGACACATAACGCTTTGTGACCCGTCAAAATCTCCAGCTCTTGTCTTTTTCCCCATTAATTTTCTCAAACAATGCATTGGAGAAGCACGCTGTCTGCTTTGATGATTGTGGAATAAAACATCCACACAGCCCTGCCAAGGCCGTGTCTTGAATAATACAAACCAGAACAGTCCACACACTAGTCAGTAGGGCTCTGATGCCATTGAAGTCACAGCTTAGAGGGACTTGTCTTGGAAAGTCACTATACAGAGGATGTCTCAGATAAAAACATCCTGTACAGTTGGAAGGGCACTGTCTATAACTTCTTTGTTCTCCTCCATCCATTAGTTAAAGACAGATGAGGTCAACTGCCTTGGGGCGCCACAGTGAGCAAAGGCCGGCATTCCAGAATTCAATGGGTTTCACATTGAAACTTTGCTCATGTCCATTTCTCATTCCCAGCCCTCTGAATTTGCGTAATTTTATTAATTCATTTTTCTTTTTTTTTCTTCTTTTTTTTTCTTTGCCTTTTAGAGGAGAACAGTTGAACTTACTGGCTAAATAGGATTTCTATGCTGTGCTGTGAGTGTTTGAGAAAGAGAAAAAGAAGAGATTCACAAAAAAAAAGCATGGGATAGAAAAAAAAAAGAGGGAATCAATTTTGAAACTCGGAAAAATAGCACTGAAAAGAAAAGCTGCAATAAAAGCAAAGCTAGACAGAGGAGGGTTCGAGATGGATCAGGCATTTGTGTTTTATGTCACCTCAGCAGGAGCAGAAGTCTGATTGTGTCTTCAAAGAAGCTGAGGATTGAAGAAAAAAAAAGATCCAGTGAAAACACTAATGGAGGAGAACTGAAGAGCTCAGTAGCGTCTTTTTGACCACGACACTTCACTGGGGATCCGCTGCGATATGGAAAGCAAAAACAAGCCATCCATTTTGACGTTTCTTGTCTTTGAACCACGTCTTCAAAAGAGAAGCGCTATGGGTATTTTCTAGTTTTCATATGAAAAAAAAAAAAATAATAATAATAATAATAATAATAATAATAATAATAATAATAATAATAATAATAATAATAATAATAATAATAATATATATATATATATATGTGTGTGTGTAAATAAAATAAAACAATGTATTTATACATCACGTCACATGTTTGGAGAACAAAGTGACACATTTCTAAAAACCTAGACAAAAGTAAGATCAAGCACTATTGAATTTGATGTTCCTAGATTAGGGCAAATGGTGTCAATGAAAGCCAGGGAGACAGATATAGATCGTCTGATTGACTGATTGGTGTGACTGGTTATCAGAGAGGATGGATGAGGAGAAAGAGCTGCCATTTGGTATTCAAATTACAGGCTATAAGCATTGGATCCTGATACATCAAATAAATTGAAGCTGAAGTATTATTACAGTCAGGCAAGAAACAAGAGTCAAATGTCATTATACTGAACATGATACAGGACATGGAGTTTATCAGATTTGAAGCTAAGCCATCTTTTTCACAGAGGGAAAAAAAAGGTAAATGTTAACACAGTTAGCATGAGTGAACAGTGTTGGGGGAAAAAATACTGTTAGCATATTAAAAATTAAATATAATAAAAAAAAAGTAAATAAAAAGTGAAAATGATTTTAAACCCTGAAAATAACTTTGCAGGATTTTAATGTTTCCGCAGAGGCAAAGAGTAGAGACATAATTAGGCACTGAAACATCTAAAGCATGTGGGCTCAGAATTATGAATTTCCACTTCCCTTCCCAAAGTTAGCAAGTCACCATGGTAACCGCAGTTTCCCAGCAAAAATACCTATATTCCTTACAACAGTTTCTGTCAGAGCCAATGCATATATATATATATATATATATATATATGTGTGTGTATACACTCACCGGCCACTTTATTAGGTACACCTGTTCAATTACTTGGTAACACAAATTGCCAATCAGCCAATCACATGGCAGCAACTCAATGTATTTAGGCATCTAGATGTGGTGAAGACGACTTGCTGAAGTTCAAACCGAGCATCAGAATGGGGAAGAAAGGGGATTTAAGTGACTTTAAGTGACTTTGAACGTGGAATGGTTGTTGGTGCCAGATGGGCTGGTCTGAGTATTTCAAAAACTGCTGATCTACTGGGATTTTCACGCACAGCCATCTCTAGGGTTTACAGAGAATGGTCCAAAAGAGAGTGAGCGGCAGATGAAAATGCCTTGTTGATGTCAGAAGTCAGAGGAGAATGGACAGACTGGTTATAGATGACAGAAAGGCAACAGTAAGTCAAATAACCACTTGTTACAACCAAGGTATGCAAAATACCATCTCTGAACGCACAACACGTCGAACCCTGAAGCAGATGGGCTACAGTAGCAGAAGACCACACCGAGTGCCACTCCTGTCAGCTAAGAACAGGAAACGGAGGCTACAATTTGCATAGGCTCACCAAAATTGGACAATAGAAGATTGGAAAAACATTGCCTGGTCTCATGAGTCTCTATTTCTGCTGCGACATTCAGATGGTAGGATCAGAATGTGGCGTAAAGAACATGAAAGCATGGATCCATCCTGCCTTGTCTCAACGGTTCACGCTGGTGGTGGTGGTGTAATGGTGTGGGGGATATTTTCTTGGCGCCCTTAGGACCAATTGAGCATCGTTTAAACACCACAGCCTACCTGAGTATTGTTGCTGACCATGTTCATCCCTTTATGACTACAGTGTACCCATCTTCTGATGGCTACTTCCAGCAGGATAATGCACCATGTCACAAAGCTCAAATCATCTCAGACTGGTTTCTTGAACATGACAATGAGTTCAATTTACTCAAATGGCCTCCACAGTCACCAGATCTCAATCCAATAGAGCACCTTTGGGATGTGGTGGAACGGGAGAGTCGCACCTTGCTAGTACCGTGTTGGACCCCCTTTTGCCTTCAGAACTGCCTTAATTCTTCGTGGCATAGATTCAACAAGGTGTTGGAAACATTCCTCAGAGATTTTGGTCCATATTGACATGATAGCATCACGCAGTTGCTGCAGATTTGTCGGCTGCTCATCCATGATGCGAATCTCCTGTTCCACCACATCCCAAAGGTGCTCTATTGGATTAAGATCTGGTGGTCTTGTAGGCTAGAATATTTACTTCAAAATTATGTGAAAATCATTCGGTTTACTACTTGGAAAAATAAATGATCAGTTTTTTTAGTTTTTTTTTTCAGTTAACTTTGAGAACAGAAAGAGAGAAAAGGGTTACACTTTATTTCGATAGTCCACTTTAGACATTCTACTAACTATAAGTAACTTTGTAACTACATGTCAACTAATTCTCATTAATTTGCAACTACATGTCTACTAACTCTCAGTAGGGTAGGTTTAGGGTTAGTAGAATAAGTTGATATATACTTGCAAAGTTTCTTATAGTCAGTATGTTGTATGTTGTGGACCCATAAAAATAAAGTGTTAGAAGATATTAAGCAGACAGTCTACTAATACTCTAATGACTGCTAGTAGACATGTAGTTGCAAAGTTACTTACTGTTAGTAGAATGTCTAAAGTGGACTATCAAAATAAAGTGTTACCGAGAAAAGTTGTGTGACATACTGAAATTGCCCTCCTTTATTACCGCTTAACTGTTGCTACAGTCAGTTAAACACTTAACATTACCACTATGTCTCTATTGAAACTGAATTGAACTCATTTTACAGTAATGCAGTCTCATTGATTGGCCTAGAATGAACATGACCTCAGGCGGAGGTACATCCCTGTTTTTGAGCAGTGGACCATGATGGATTGGGAGGGTAGATGCTGATATTTTATTCTAAACTACAGCTACTTTTATTCTGCCTCTCTTAATGGCCACGGGTAAGCCTTCATTAATGGTAAATGGTCCTGAATCTAGCAATGACACTGGAGCGCAACAGGACACAACTTTGGACTGATCGAAATCCTCTGCTATTTGACTGCCATTTCCGATGGATTTACTTTGGTTTGAGAGCTGGGTTTACGGATTTGCTGATAAAAGGAAGCAGAGTGCAAAGCTGCTCTAATCCAACTGAAGCGATTAGAGGGTTAAATCAGTAAAAACATAGAAAAACAAAAAACAAATAGGATCGAAAATATATCATTCCACTTACTGTAGTTCTCCTCGCTCAGAGACTAAACATTCTGTATGTATGTTGTGGTGGCCAGACAGATAACGCAACTAACAATTCTATCCCAAGTGGAAAGGTCTCTGGGCTAAATTGATTTCATTAGATAACACTTAGTATGGTTACAATTGTGTACAGTGCCAGAGGGTGCATGAGCTTTGAACCGGTGCGGTTGTAACCACTTAGGCGTATTATTCAGGCTGTATTTCAATAGCCGATGTTTAATGCAGCAGACGCAGGCAGTTTGGTGTGATTCCAGCTCAATTAAAAGATTTTACGTCAATGCAAGCATCCTAATATTTGCAAGGGCTTCTGATCTATGTCTTAAATATTACAAGCTTTGGAGCTGCTCCTTCTCCCTTCTATTCAAGTCTCCATCCCATCATAACAAATTTAAGATGATTCCGTGTGGTGTAATGGAGTACATACTGTACCATCTGTAGACTGTCTGCACTTATAGTGAACAAAGAAAGGATATAAGCACAGTGGGTGTGCAATGGAGCTTGCCGTCTAGCTGATATTGGGGTTGCCATGCCAGATTCTGGCTTGTCGAGTAGCTGTACAGCACATTTCTTAAGGGGTCTTAAGTAAAACGGATTAGCAAAACCGACACAAAACCACATAATACATAATATGCACATGAAGTATAATTATAGCCTTAAATACAGCTATCGTTTGTGTTCTTCACTCTGTTTATGCAGTGAGGTTTGCAGGTGGTGCTTGCAAAGTGGCTTAGAATCTGGCACACAAATTATGTAATGGCGATGACAACAAACAGCAAATTACAGAGATCCACAAATGTAAAGCACCAATGTACATCTAATTATTGCATAACAAGTAACTTTTAAAGGAATACTAAATGCTAATTATCTCATTAACTACTCACTAGCATGCATTACCACTATGGAATTCTTCAAAATAAATTAGTTTATGTTCAGCTGACTAAAGAAAGTAATATAATTTAGTATGATGTAAGGTTGAGTAAATTATGAAAGAATGTTTTTTTTATACATTCATTCAAGGCTAATAGTGAGGAGAGAAATGCAATCTGTAAAGGCACTGAGGAGGACTGGAAGCAGCTGCTATGCCAGCAAGCTTCAGATTCATTCATGGTCAGTGGCTTGCGATTTGCTTTCCTCTTTTTCATTGTCTCTTATTTGTGACACTCTAATCGTACAAGAATCTGATCTAATTTGCAGATAAAGAATCATTAGGAATCTGTCGCATTCTTTTTTGAATGTTTTGTTCTTGCTTTCACAGTTTTGGCATGTTGTGCCTCGCTTGATTTTTCTGGTAAACAAAAAGGACACATCCATGATGGTTTAATAATGATAACTGCTTGAAGCTGATACAGTTGAAAGAAATGCAAATGCAACTATAACGACTCAAGGAAGACATAATTAACTATTTAGGAAACAAATATTTGCAAATCAGAGTAATGTTTTCTTTGGATGTAATGCATGATTATACTATGTGACTATAGACAAACTGTACAGCTGTTTTCAGCTGTATTAATAATAATTAAAAAGGATCATGTGACTTTGAAGACTGGAGTAATGGCTTCTGTAAAATCAGGTTTGCCATCTCAGGGAGAACGGGAGAAAAAACACTGTTTTTACGGTATTTCTGATAAAATACATGCAACAATTGTGAGCATAAAAGACTTTCAACTCCAAACAAATGAATGGCAGTCTAAATATGCATTTTGATTGCATGTCATAAACACACACAGATGAATAGTACACAAAAGGAGCATGAATGTAAAAGGGTTACATTTTGATTTCATATTGACTTTAAAATATAGTTTGATGACCTCATAACAGACATATATGCATTGAGGACCTCATAATGGGCACTTTGACAAAAGTCATTCACCATTTCCTGCTGCCTGTAATGAATCAGTCAATCATTTTTCCCAGCTCTCTGTCCATTTATTTCCTCCCTTTACTTTGGCATGGCCCTTCCATCATTTCTCAGTGGGATGGACAGGGGACGGGGGTAATCTCTGCGACACTGACAGCCATGTCAGGCGCGCTGGCAAAGCCTTTTAAACACTGCTTTTTTGTTAATGGCTGTCTCAGGGCAGGAAGGAGACGGAGAGGGCGAGTGATGGAAAGATCAGAGGAGAGAGAGAGAGAGAGAGAGAGGAGGAAAGGAAAAAAGACAATAGTGTGTAAGTTAGGGACGTCCTTCCAGGCGAGCTGTTGTGCACACATTTGAATTTTGTAGGGGACACGCTGGTATGCTCTCTGACAGCTTGAAATGTACGTCCACGGGATCTCTGGGAATGCTCTGCTATTAAGATGCATTTCTATCTGTTTGCATTCCTGGAAATGCCGTGGTTCGCACCTCTTATTGCAGTAAAGTGTTGACTTTCCTGATTAATTCAGCTGCTATGGAGCGTATTTTGCTCATACCACCCAATCCCACACATCCCAAGCTACCAAGAATGTATCCTGCTCTAAAAATGTCAAATTAATCAATAGATTGGATGGATCTGAGCTGCAATAAATACCATTTCACAGAACAGTGTAAGTTCAGCGTGACCTAGAAGAGCTTACAAATCTACTGATGCAAAACTCATGACCACATATCATGACATCATAAATCACTTTACTGACATTTATTCTTAATCTTCAGACTCTATTGTCTATTAAAGGCCAATAACAGAAGGTTTAGCGCAAAATGTTGCAAATTGCTTTACATAACTGTGGTCATCTTCAATATGCAATTTACACAGAATGCACTGATCACATTACTCATGTAGTAAAAGCCCAACAAACCAGCAGACATTTACACACAACTTCCACCACATTTAACACAGCTATTTTAATAATAATAATAATATTGCAACAGTTACAGTGAGATTTCTTATGAATTACATATGAATACTATATGAATAATAGTAGAAATTAAAATGAAGTCTTGGAGTTTGTCCTAGTTTGTCCTCTCAAATTAACACATATATTTAAAGTTATTGGTTGTAATGGAACTAGTAACTGTAAGGGCAAATGCACAGGCCCAGTTGATATTATTATTATTACTTTAATATTATTTTATTTATTTATTTGCTTAACATTTTAAATATATGAATGAATGAATGAATGAATGAATAATTAATTAACTAACATATATATATATATATATATACACATATACATATGCATATACATATATACATATATATATATATATATATATATATATATATATATATATAATATTTTGTGTATACCCAGGTTGCCTTGTTTTACATTAGATTTCATCTCTATTTCTAAAACAATTTAGTATGATGTATCCTAATTACAATTAAACCATGCTATAAACATCTCCCGGCTCTCCATATTTGCACAAGAAAATAATGTGTTGCTCAGGTACTCAGTGACCCAACACTCTTGTTTACTTCATATTTATTCATTTAAATGTAGTTATTGAGTGGCATGTGGCCTTTGGCAGTAATTAACAGATTGGAACACAAGGAAAGCGAAGCCAGTCTGCATCAGGCCAGCAGTATCAATAATCCACAGAGCTGCTACAAACCAAACACATGCATGCACTCAAGGATTAGACACGGATCTTGGGCTGTGTCGTCATTTGGATAACACGACTCCAATCAGCACACAATATATAAACGGTTTTTATTTTTAATTATTTATAAGATGGAGAATCTATCTATCTATCTATCTATCTATCTATCTATCTATCTATCTATCTATCTATCTAAAACAATATATCTACAGATTTATCATTTTATATAGAAAGATGGCACTTAGTTTACTATTTTATTAAACAAAGCAATTGTATGTCTTAGAGCAGTTAAAGTGTCCGAACGTTATATAGTACACTAACAGCAAAAAATGCTTTTCTTACTTAGATTTTTTTGTCTTGTTTCCAGCCCAGATATCTAAAAATTCTTAAATCAAGAAGGATTTTCTAGACAAGTCAAAATTATTTATTTATTTTATTTTATTTTTAATTTATTTTGCTTGAAACAATAAAATAATCTGCCAATGGGGTAAACAAAATAATCTTGTTTTCTGTTTGAAATAAGATAATTTGCTTACCCCATTGGCTGATTATTTTGCTTGTTTTAAGCAAAAACTCACTTTTTTAAGACAATACTTTTGACTTTTCTAGAAAGTCCTTCTTGATTTAAGAATATTTAGATATCTTGCCTGGAAACAAGACAAACAATCTAAGTAAGAAAAGCATTTATTGCAGTGTATAAATATATGTAATGTTTTACATGCTTTGCTTGGAAATAGTGTTCATTTCATTTTAATTAAAAATGAATGCAACAAACAAACAAACAAATAAAGCAACAAGCAAGCCGGCAGTAGCATTTGCTTGTCAGTTCAACACAGTGACATTCGAACCTGGAAAACAAATAAACCAATTTATTCAATAAAAAGGAAGAAATAAATTAAAATCTGCTATATAGTATTTCACACATTATACGTATTATGTCATATTATATGAATAACACAACTTGAATTACAGTGTGATGCACAGCTGAATAGGCTGTAATTAAGAGCTAATGAAAATCCCAGCATAGGGACGGAGGTGAGAAGTGTCAGGTGGAGAGGAAGAACTCAGCCCATATGCTAGATCTCATATCTTTTAATTAGTCTATAGGCTCATCACACAGAGGCCCAACTGCAAGCCTCATGCTCCCATTTCTGACTGGGCAAGTGAGTGTATGTGTGTGCATATGTGTATGGACTCAATCTCACTTATGGAATAACCACACACATACACTAACACCTTGATGACCGCAAGGTTACTCTTTCTGAGTTTCACACTTAAGGATAGGTTGAAGATAAGTTGTCCTCACTGAAGCATAGTGGGTGGCTGAGATTATCCGTGATGAGTTATTTGGAAGTCAGTTTAGAGTTAGCACCTTATTCTGGAGGCTACGTAATATGTATGGCTGCAAAAAGCACTAAGAACAAAGTGATTAGGTGAGAAATAGATTCCACTGGGTGGGAAATGTTGAAAGTTGTAGTGTAGTAATTGTCTGCTCTATTTTTCCCTGTTAAGTCATGACTGATAACAAATATTTTTTAACTCTTTTAAACCAAAGCTGACAACAGCGTCTGTTGTTGCAGTCTCCGCTATTTTGTCGTCGTTGTCCATCTCTTTAGTTTTGTTTTTTACTGTGAAACAACGGCCCAGGACAGTGTTGCCACCATGTGGGAAAACCTGATTACTGCAAAATAACCTGAGCGTACAAAATATGCGCGGTTACAAAAATTGGATGGTGCCCATACTGTTCTGATGATGCAATTCGCGCCACGCGCACTGTACGCTGTTCCTCATGTACGTGTAAAAAGAAAAGTATACTTTGGCCTTTAGTCACAAACAATCTGGCCTTCCTTTAGGGGGCGCCTGGCCATCCAAAAACAGAATCCTCTATTTCGGTCTTTTTGGAGGCTTTTCTACACTATAAAGACAAATAATTGAACTAATTGCAAAATGTAGTACCTGTGATACTAATGAGGGAGAGACAAAAATCAAAAAACAAAAAAAATCAAAAAGCTAACTAAAAGTTTAGTTAGCCTACAGTTCAGAGCTAACTAAAATAAATGTTTATACTATTGAACTAAATTATTATTATTATTAAATAGATAATAATAATAATAATAATAAATCACCATACTGGAAGATGTTGGGTTAACTGTCTGATGCATATTGCCTACAAAAATAGCAAGCACTTTCTCAGTCTGAGAAACTAATCTGATTGGGAACTTCTGGGAAGTGGGGTGAACCGGTTTCTTTGGAGATGCAGTTTGGTACAGTGAGAAGCTTCTAAGAAAAGCTCATTTCCAAACATAGTTTGCAAGGCTATTGCCATTAAATTCTTGAAAATAAATACTTTTTTCTTCTTCTTTGAAGTACACATGTTGTCATGGCAATGCTGATGCCACCACAAAAGCACACACAGTCCAAAACACTTCACTAGAGAATATTCTAAAATGTGACAAAAAGTAGCAGAATGGTATGATTTGCAAAGTACAATACTGGTCAAAAGTATAAAATCATTATTTTTTTAATGCTTTCTATTGAAGTATATTGTGCTCACCAAGGCTGCATTTATTTGATAAAAAAAAAAAATAATAATATTCTGAAATATAATAATTATAAAAATGTTATATTTTAATATATTTCATATTGTAATTAATTTAAAATTACTCCAGTCTTCAGTGTCACATGATCCTACAGAAATCACTCTAATAATTTATTAAAATAATAAGCCAATAAATTAAGATTGATTATAGCCTACCGTTTTCAGTTACTGTATGTTGAGGTAGATTCAGCTGTTGTTTCTGTGTACATTAATGTGCTGTTTATGCCGTATCAGATTTGCATTCACTTTCTGTAGTGAATAACTGTCTGTGGTTTCAGACTCCTTCACTGGCATAGCTCTTGTGCAAAATTTCCAAATTGCCTGTGTGGTATTCACAGGCTCGCCTTTAGGGTGAAATATTCTTAAACAACATGGCCTCTTTGCTTGCAGAATGATAAGACAATGATTCTCATTTGCCACAATAATAAAACAAGTAAATAAACTAGTAAATAAGTGTTAATAAGTAAATTAAATAAGTAAAATTAGTGGTCAAATATGTAAACTATTACAAATAAATAAATAACTACACACACATACATATATTTTTATTATATATATATATATATATATATATAAAATAAAACGGTTAGTTCCAGTCCTTGATTCTGACTGGTCAGCAGCAGTGTTTTAATCACGATAAAGATGAAACGTTGTATCACTGAGCAACAGCCTTAGCAACCACACTTAACAACATACACAATCAATAAAATTGCGTCAAAACTGCTCTATGTATTATGTATTTTAGCAAAATAACTGTTTATTATTTATTTAGTGAAGTATGAGTGACCCCTGCTGGCGTTGTGTTGCCTCATTCATCTTTAATTTTGAGATCACACCCTTCCCCCTTCAAAGAAACTTGACACGTTGAAGTGTGCACGTGTCTGAGTGGAAGTTCACAGTTTCCAAAGAGAGGAGGGAATATTATTGTATTTATTAGTTTTCTGTTTCAGGTATGATTCTTTATGTCCATTAAATTCAATTAATTTAGAATACACAGTTACTTCTGAATGGCTGTTAATGCATGCTTTTTGGATGGTGTAGTTACAGCAACTACCATTATGGTCTAACTGAGATGAACTGAACTAAACTGAACCCTAGTGGCCAAACTAAGCTGACCAGACTGTCTTCAGATAGTCAAACGTCTGGCTACTGTAGGGCTGAGGGGAAGACTGTCCCCCCCGTGGCAGATTGAAATAAAACTCACACACTTCTATCAAGTGGCAGGATGGAGAAAGAAGGAAACCGATAAAGAAAGGGGAATGAGGAGGATAATGAAAGAGCAGGTGAGATGGCAAGTGCAGCGCTAACACTCACTAACCTCTCCCGACCTTTTACACACCAGAAGAACAAGGTTCAGAAAATTGAGCCTGTGCGGCTCGCCTCTAGTGGCATGGCCATCCACACTTCTCCATTTAGTCTAGCCTAACTGAAGAACCAATCAATACTCTTTCTCTTTCCCTCTCTCCTCCGAGACACCTTTCTGCACTCAACGGACGGGGAGGGGATTTGCTGTGAGGGAGTGAGGAGGCGATGAGGAGGTGGAGGGCCGCATACAGCTGGTGATTCCCCCTGTGAGAAGCAGTCATCAGCTTAGAAGAGGTGCATGTGCGTGCGAGAATTCGAGAGGAGGGTTGTGGAATAGCCTAATAACGCTTTCGAAACTACAAAAACATACATCGGTCAATTTACGCTCCTCCTTCACGCAGAATTTGCAGGTAACTAATAACTGGTGAGTGATCTGATCGCTCTTTCCACTGCGAGACTGCAATTTCCATTGTAAATCATTGCATTAAGAATTCCGGCACCGTCTGTCTGATTTTGATTGTGCGAGCAGCAGTATTCTCTCATTTCTCAATGTGCTGCCTCGCTCCTTAGCGGGACACGAGCAGGCTTGGTTGTTGCCTGGGTAACAGGATGCTGTGAGCAAGGGAAGCTGATTAGAGATGCCAGTGCAGTCCGAGGCTGGTGGGGTGATTGTAAAGCCATCTCTCTGTTTCTCCCCCTCTCTCTCCTTAGAGACAAGACCATCAGGCAGGCTGGAGAGAAGCCAGCGCAAAGGTCCTCTTCTCACTCATCAGATTCTGGTCATGCGGTGCAAGCTAAAATCACGGCAAAATACTTGTCTTTCGCTTGGTTTCCTCCCTCTCGGGTTATTTGCAAACGCAGGGGCAAAATCACTTCTTGCCACACCTGCATCGATTGAGAATGTTTACTGACTAAAAATGTTTCTGACCACTGATAAAACAGTTTTTTGTACAACATTTAATTTTAAAAATACATTTTAAGTGAATTATTCAGCTTTTTCTGTGCATATTAGTTACCATTATCATTAAATGTTCCAGCTCCTAATACAGTTTGTAAGTACCATTTGTGTGTGTGTGTTTCCATTCATTTTCCCCTTAAAAAAAGTATTTGTTTTTATAAGCTATGCAACAAAGCAAATCAGCTACAAGGTGAATAAGCAATTTTAAAAACTTTAAAAACTCAAAAAAAAAAAAAAAGGATTTAAAGTAAATTTTGAAATCAGACAGAAAGACAAAAGTATAAAATTGTGTGTAACAGTTTTAGCGACAGAAAGAACTACAATCCCATGAAGCATTGTGAAATAATATAATGAAAAATGATGGTGAGATGTAAAACTGTTCATTTAAAGTTGATGATTATATCTATAGAATCAATATATTTCAAGTTTATTAC
Organism: Barbus barbus; assembly: GCF_936440315.1. Classification (NCBI taxonomy): domain Eukaryota; kingdom Metazoa; phylum Chordata; class Actinopteri; order Cypriniformes; family Cyprinidae; genus Barbus; species Barbus barbus. Next base: position 8,248,460 of record NC_136736.1, on the reverse strand, counting down.
ATACATAAATTTAAGTATTTTGAAAGTGAAGTGAGACTAACTCAATTACATCATTCGCAGTGCATCATGGGTGTTCCCTGCAAAGCTTCTTTTTTTTGTTGTACTGCATCATGAGAAATGTTTTCCACCACAAATTCCTATGCTAAACACAATAATGCAATATTGAGAACAAGAGGTGTGTTTTCAACAAAAGCATATACCATTAATAACCTTATAACTCTCAACAGGTTGTCTGTAAAGATTATAAATATTTTTACAAATCAATTACTCTGTGTAGAAAATGAGTGGAGTTTTTATTTCAGGAACTAGACTTCCCTATAAAGTTACCAGCCAACCAGCTTGTTTAATTTACATGCCAAAGTCTATTTTTACTCACACTGGACTCTTGGGGACTCGAGGGTCAGTTTTGGTCCCATTCACAAGCACACAACTATATTCACTGTATATATATATATATATATATATATATATATATATATATATATATATATATATATATATATATATATATATATATATATATATATATATATATATGCTTCTTTTTAATGAATAAATTGCTAAATTACCCTGAATAACCTTTGATTTATTTGCCATAGTGCTAATCAGCAATTAGGACTTCGATTGGTAATCACATTTGGAAAAATGTACTACAAATTCCCCAGTGACTAGAAAGGAAACCTAAAATAAATTGAAATCTTGGCAGTAGGCACGTTTATGTCTTTGTGGTTTTGCTAAAAAGAAAATGAAAGATATTTCCATAAAGGTACACTATAATAAGAATGGGGAACTTCACTGCTCAATGTGCAAGCACAATGGCGTTCTTTCTTTGCCACAGCCTGGTTTTGCAGCTTCCAGAAGGATTTGGAGCTGTCACGAGGACTGTACAGTGTGTTTGACTAGGGATCTAGAGTCCTGCAGAGGTAAGTGGTTGTGCTATTCGTTTGCAGAAGCATCACCTGCATCGGCAGTCGGATAGTTGACATGACACTCCATGCAGCGTCAGCAGTGTCCTGCAGTATGACAATGCATTTTTCAAAATTTCGCATAATTACTTTATATGCAGTTGACTTCATGTTAATTTAGTCAACATTTTTTTTTTAATTGAAGAAGTTTAGGCCTTAAAAAATGGGTACAAACTGGACAGACAGACAGACAGACTTTGATGCAAACTTGTCTACATGTCTCTGATTGGTTAAAACAAATGATGTGAAAGTGAAGGTAAGAGAAAGTGGCAGGTGAGTGAATGAGCAGAAAATGTACACCATAAGTCGGTTGTAAATAAATAATGGCATACATGAATAGAAAAACAGAGTTTGACACCCACAGTGGTACTTTATTGCTCTGTTTCGCTCAGTCATCCTCCTTTTTTCTTGCATTCCTCCCCCTTTTTCTTTGGCTGAGAAAATAATACTGTTGAGAAGATCACTCTCTCTGTCTTTATCAGTGTGTTCAAAGGTATTTCAAAGACACTTATTGATACAAATATATGATTAGTCATAACTTAAGGCACATCATAACCGCTACTGATATGGGCACACTGAGAAAAACAATGCATTTTATTCTGTGCTGTTCTCATTATGATGACAGACATCTCGGGTCACCTGGAGAGTGCAGGGTTAATTTCGCTCGCTCACACCCTTCATCACATTGATCTTTCTTTATCTGTTAAGCCGGTAACACAGACTCATTAGGAGCGTTTAAAACACTGAGGTTAAGGCTAATTGAAGACTCACAGTTTAACTATCTGCTGAGGTTTTGGGTGAGGCAAGATTGTATGTTTTCCACTTGTTCGTAAAAGAATGAACAGGTGGGTTTTATTAAGAACAGGACCTGGTAAGCATTCAGCATATATTGTGCTCTGACCTTTAGTGAGCACTAGCGTCCTCATGCATAGTCAAGCACTCAGATTTTACCCTACACAACTACATAAAAATTTGAGAACTCATGCATATAACACACACACACACACACACACACACACACACAGACACATTCACAAGCTTAAGGTCTCATTCCTACAAAAACAATGACTGTGACTACATAAGCGAAGGAAGGACCTGATAAAAAAGCTGACTGATTGATTATTTGTTTGTTGAAAAATTACTTTCATTCACCAAGAATGCATTAAATCGATCAAAATATTTCAAATAAAAGCTGCTATTTTCTCATCCAAATAAATAAATAACATTAATGATAACAAATGTGTCTTGAGCACCAAAACAGCATATGGAAATTATTTCTGTATAGGATCATGTGACACTGAAGACCGAAGAAATGGATGCTAAAAATGTAGCTTTGCAATTAACAAGAATACATTTATTTTAAATTGTAATAAAAGTTCACAACATTACTGTAATACTGTTGCTATTACTGTATTTTGGTCAAATAAATGCGGCTTTGGTGAGCATAACCGATAAAAAAAACTTGTGAAAATTGTTATTTAAAAAACAGATCTAGATAAAATGTGATTATTTTATGCAATATTTGTGTCAACCACCTGACTAATGTAGACACTAAAATATTAACTGTAAACGTAATTGCCTGTTAATTGTTTAATGTTTTATCCACCTCTTGTATAAGACTAACAGCGAGCAAACATAAACTAATAGTATATCTAGGCAGGTAAATGCAAAATTTAGCAGACTACATCTTTGCTGCTGCTTCTTACTAGTTCTACAGTATTCTCTATATTCTATTCTGAGAAAAATGGAACAGCAAACATCAAATGAAAGAGCCTGTGAAATACACATGCAGTCTGCAGAGATGCATAGGCAGAGTGAGAGTATAAACAAGTTGAGTTAAATTTATGTTGTACGTCACATACAGAAAACTTTTATTATGCACATTTTGCTGCCTATGTAGTGTTCCAAATCGGTCACTTATGAGATTCCATATCAGTTAGTATGCTGTTCTAGAACAGAACAAGAGCAGAGAGAAAGAGAGCAAGAGAGATGTTTCACAGGAGGATAAGGCTCTCTATATTCAGTGACAAAATTCAAGCTGAATTTGATCTCTACAAGAGATGAAAAAGAGAAAAATAAGAGATAAAAAGATAAAACATGTTTGCGTGTTAATTGCATATGGCATGATATTTCATCTTTAATGTGCATCACTGGGGGCTAACTTCACTCACACACCCCCAGAGGCATAACAGGAAGGACACAGAAATGACAATGTGTGTGCGCGCGTGTATTATTAAACATTCACTTTATGATTTAATAACTAGGATACACAGAAGCAGCTGAAGAACAGTCAAAGGGAAAGGATTTCATTAAAACAACTCCCATTAAGTTATTTTCTGTGTAGCTGTGCACTAGAGTGTGTCAGATGCGTTTCTACATCGCAGCAATGCGTTCTCAGGCTTGAGGAAATGGGGATGTGATACAGAAAGTAAAGAACTGACTGAGAGAGAGAAAAAATAGTAAAAGAGGGTTATGGTCGTAAGAACTGAAGAATACTTTTAAGCAAGTTTTCCCCTGACTGTGGCCTGTGTGTCTGTTGGTGAACATATTGAGAGGAGGGGCATTTTATTGGCAGTGTAGAATAAGAGTGAGGAGTGAGCCAACATGAAGACTCTCCCCAACAAGTGTCACTAAAAAATAAACTAATCCTTACACAACTTCACCATGGGAACCAAAGTTTCTGCCAAAAATAACAGTTACTACAGGGGAAAAAAGTATAGGAATAAAACAAATTAAAAATCCTTAAACCAGACTGATCAGCTTGCTAAAATCAGTCAACACATCAACTAAGAATAGCCTTTGTAACCGATCTGACCTGACCAAAACAACAAAAAATAAATAAATAAAGTTAATAAAAAAATAAATAAATCCAATAAAAAATAAATACATTTATTTATATAATATTTATTTATTTTTATATTTTTTTTATGCACAACTGGTGTTCAGATTGAGCCACTGCCTGTTATTGAGAAGTTACTGTACATAGTAAATCTTTCCACAATAGATTTTACAACTACAGAACAAAATAGCAAGGCAATAAAAACTGAAAGCACAAAAAGGCACTAAATTTCACCGCAAGGCTTTAGCCCTGTCAAGAGTTAGTGTGGACAGAGTTAGAGTTTTTTTAAACAAGGCTACAAATATTGCTATGTCCGACAAGCCATATCGCTTTCACACCTCACACCATGTTCTCACGCAGTGAAAAATATATCGCGGAGCAAAGAGGAAACTGACAAAGCGCAAATGCACTGACAAAGCAGGTTACGTTAGATATGAAACAAAGTCTCTTTAAGAAATTCAAACAATAAATACTGTTTTGTAGCTCTTTAATGTGTCGTGACAGATTACTGTAGCGCCTCAGTTCAAGCGGCATGTGAACTGATCATCTCTTCCTCTTTACTAGTTTTAACATGAAATAAGCTTGAATTAACGTCAGAAAGTATCTTGTTTTAATCGCGGAAATATGACAATACACACCATTTTTCAAGTTCACATCCACCGATGTTAATCTACTTTCTTGTCAGGTTGGTTTGTCTAACAAAAATGGCAGATTCTGATTGGTCAGTTCACCTGTCAATCAAACTCCCTGTGAAGGGTCAGTTGCTGTATATAAGTAAGTTCTTATTTCAGCTAAGTATGTACTTCATGACTGTAAAAAAAAAAAAAAAAAAAGAAAAAAAAAGTATGTTCTATATAGTATCAATAGCCGGGTTTCCATTACAGTTTTGCAATATTTGATAAATGTCGATAGAAAAACCTATTGCGAAATGTTTGCGTTTCCATTAACTGATGTTATGCGACTAAAATATATATTTTTTCCCTCTCGCGATAAGTCATGGTGATAGCTGTTTGTAGATTTACATATATTGCAGCCACCCCACTAGCCATTATTTTTAAACGAAGGAGATGTATGTATCTTTAATAAAGCAACACGGCTGGTATAAACACAAGCATTGACTAGAGTGGCCGCGATCAGCTCCAGTGGCCATGTCGGAGCCGTAATGTCCCACAGATGTGTGCAATGTAAGTAAGAGGTTATCCAAGCAAGAAAAGCCCCTTATAGCTGACTCATAGCAGCCACGTATGAAGTGTTTCTTGGAGGTTATAGTACATTAATGAATGAACATGTCACTTTTACACATGCCAGGTGACCTGTAAATGTGAAAAAAAATTGACGTGTTTGTATTGGGTGGATTTTCAATTCACAATATCAATTTGCACAATTTGAGGGGTAATGGAAACACAGCTAATGTGTGCAGTATGAATGCAATACAGACAAATCTGTCATGTTCCATTGCGATCCTGCCAATCACAACTCTTCTGCCATGGCCTCATGGTATAGTAAAGATTCATCAGATACTTTTTTGCATGCTGCTTTATAAATTCGGAAATACTGTTCACCTACTATATAGAAAGAAAGTAAGCATATCAGATTCAGCCAGTGTTTTACTAGGAAATATGTTATTACGGGATGTAAATGTGTCATTAAGATATGTGGCTGTGAAGTGCAACGACTAGTATTGAACAGCATCATTGCACACCCTCACATTGACAAACCCACACAAACACACATCTGCTGATGTGTATCATTAGTGCCGGTGCTGAGGCTGGTCTTTGAGGGTGCTCTGTTTAAGCTAGCTGGAAAGCCTAATGAGCTAGCAAATAACTGCAGAGACCAAGGAAATACACAAAAGCTGCACACACACACTCGTGTTAAAAGAACTACAATGCATGCATTCGCGGCCGTGCATGGTGGTCTGTGGGCCTCACGCGGCGTCTGGGAGAATCAGAAGAGACAGAGGTGTTTATCTGCGCTTCCCTCTGCTGCACATGACCAAATCAAACGAGACGAAAAAGTTTCCTATTCTATAAAAGTGCTTTAGATCAATTGCGAGCATCCAGCACACATCAAACCTGCTTTGTGCAGAAAGAACAGAGAGAGAAAGAGAAAAAAGCAAGAAAGAAGAGGAGGGAATGAAAATCACAGGAGGAGACTACAATTTGGCAGCATGAGAAACGCCACTTTCAATCTGCCGTTGGGCAGCACGGGCCTAAATACGAGCGACAGAGAAGTAAATGCAAAGTTATGTCCAACAGAGCAACGCTGAAAGGTATTTGATCAAATGGAATTGAGGAAGAAGAGAGGAAGTTTTGTATTATATTGAGTGTTTGTTCGTTTACTTTCAATGAGTGGATATCAGCACTAAACGTTATAATATTAAAGATGAATCCTTCTAACGCACCAGAGGGGTTTAAAAAGGATGTTTTGAGTGCTGTTGCTAAGTAACCATCTGTATTCCTGTTTTCACAAGACTGTCAAACAAATGCAAGAGTAGATTTCAAAGACATTCACCTCCTATACATCATGCTATAATAGCGCTTTAGTAACAGTCATTATAAAGCTCAGGGGTGATAGAAAGACAATCACACTTACCTTATGTTATGATCATTCAGAGAGAGCAGCATGTGAAAAGACATTGTTACTTGTAGTACTTATGAAACATATAATTTGCAATCATAAAAAATCAATAAAAATTGGGGAAGAATGAGAAGAAAGCTGGTCGCTGATGTAGGAAGCTCATTTGATATCCAACATATTATATTAAAAGAGAAGCACACTTTGTAAAGTTTGTGAATTAGAATGAGCCACAATGGCAACTAATTATCAAACAGCCTTCAATTTGATATATTTTTTGTTTGTTTGTTTGTTTTTCCCCTTTAATTTGGATGCTGACAGTACTCTACATTTACCAGAGCATTTACACTGTTTTGGTTTGGTAAAAAATAATAATAAAAAATAAAATAATAACAATTGTGACTTATTTTACTTCTAATGATAGCAACATAGAATGCAACTATATCTGAGAATGTGACTTTATATCTTATAATGTGATATTATTTCTTGTTTTACACTTTATCTAACATTTGTCCGTTTTATTTTTAAACTGAGACAAAAAACTAAATTAGTTCTGTGCTTTAGCAATTAACATTCAGGCAGACGTCTATGGCTATTGTCACATTTCAGCCCTGGTATGAGTGTAGCATTTTAAACACAGCCATTAAACATAATAATAATAATAATAATAATACATTTTTAAACCATCATTTTTTTAAATGTCTCATGATCCCTATTCGTCTCATCTTATGCATAAATAAAATAGTTCAAATTGTTGATTTCCAATTTGTATTGAGATTATACTGAAAAACACTTTTCAGATAACAATAAAAACTTGAATAAAAAAAAAAAAGTCACACAAAGAGCAGCCGTAAAAAGTAGCAGTGGCATTCTTTTCTTTCGACAATAGCACATGCGTTAATGCATTGCCCAAACCTCATGGGCCACAACGCCTCACATACATCATCATTATCAACCTACATGAGCCTTAATGCTCGATTAATAAAACTCCCAGCCCTCCACTCTGCATGCACAGCTCATTCTTATGTTTCTGTAATGTACTTACAGCTGAATTGAAGCACAATATGTTTAGGTTAATTGTTCTGGGACATGAGTGAGTATTCTTTAGACATTTAAGCAGAGGGGGTGGCGTTTAATTCAGAGAGATCCCTTTAAAATGCATTGGAGAAGGCCGGATTTGTCTTTGGGGAAGTGGCATGACACTTGTTGCCTTGGGCTGCATGGAGCCCTGAAAGTGATTCCAAGGTTTGCAATGGGTCATTACAGTTTTAGATTGTTTAATTCTAAGTTGGTCTCTAACCTTCTAACCGCTTTTTATATATCTGGCAGAAATCAATGGAGGGCTAAGTTGCTGGCCTTTGAGCAGCCAGACGAGGCGGATCAGAGACAGACAATGAGAAAAACGGCCTTTCAAGGCAGCCTTGAGGAGAGAAGTGAGGGGGTAACTCTTTCCTCTCAATTCTTTTCAGCTCTCATAGTGCTTTACAACAATTTCATCTTTATTTATGATATGTAGGGTGAGTTTGTGTGTGGGAACTGGTCACCCATTCAGTTTTGTTCATTACCCTGCACAGCAGAATGAGCCGAGGGGAGTTTGACGTAGTGTTTGTGATGCTGTTGTGATTCATGAATATTTCCATGATTTTAAAAAGCTTGTTTTGCTGCTGCATTGCAGATAAAATGAGTTCCTTTCCCTTTCTGTTTATGTGCCTGAGAGCTGAAAGAGACATCTATGAATTTCTGCACTTATCAAGGTTTCCAATGCTCTGAATAGAATGCAAAGCATATCACTTTTTAATATGCTAAAAGAAAGGCTACTTTTAGTGTTAGTAAATTCAAAAGGATTCACTAAAAGCAACTAGCCTAAACAAACACTAAACTCCATGAGCTGGTTACCCAAAAAAAAGAAAAATTGGGGTATTTTAGGAACATGCTGCAGATGAGCAATCTTCCAGATGAAAAAGACATACATGTAATGTCTGGGTGGTGTAGGCAATGTGTGCTATTTTAAGAATAATTTTTGTGGACTGACATCTTAATATAAAATTCACAAACGTTTATAAAACATTTGATAAAAACACCTGCTGTACGTTGTTGCAACATCCGTCAAAAAGTGTTTTAATTGACGCAGATACATATCTAGATGAACAGCACCACTTGCGCACTGCAGCATATGTGAAACAATCATTGACATTGTAAAAACATCTATCCAATCTATGCACACTATCCAATTAGAAATGCACTACCAATCGAATCTTTCACATACATCAAATAGACACCAGCATAATGCATATATGCTTTCTTAAACAGAATATTCAAGCACCATCAAAAGAGCAGATTCAAATGCATTCAGTAATAAATGTCCCAAAACATCTGCTTGATGTCATGTGAACATGAAGGGAACGTTTTAGCAGCATACTGCAAATGCCTGCAAAAGATTGCATGATGACTGTAATATTTGTTCGAGCTCTTTTAAACCTTTAAATTCCAAGTCACATCACTTCCAGATAATACAGTCATCCTGTCTGAATAATCCTAACCCAACTGCGAGAGTAAAGCTTTACTGTGCAGCAAGCAGGTCAGCAAAAACTTTGTCTCAGTCTGTCACCAAACCAACACCACCGGCAAACCTGAGGATCAGACTATAGATGATTGTTAGAGAAGAAAAAAAAAAACAGAAAACAGGAGAGATTGAGTCATGAAACAGCCACAAATTAAGTGCCGCAAACTGCCGATAAACGATGCTACTTCAGTTCAAATGGCTGTTATCATTTCTATTGTTGTTTCTGGTGACTGGACTCTTCTTGAAAAAGATTAAAGATTGAGCTTCTACAGTACTTCCTCTAGAATACAAGAATGAACCTCATTACGGAGCTTCAAAATTATTGCGTTTTCCACAAATGTACTATAGATAAGCAAGCATAAACAAATCAGATCATTAGAAAATGATCTCAACACAGAATCAAAGTACATTAGATATATATAGACGGAGCAAAAAAAACAACAACAAGTTGGAACACGTAGTGTGTGAGAGAGTCCTCGGGGTTCTGGACTTCAAGTAAAAGCATATTAGTCCAATTCCATCAATTAGATAAGTGACTCGCATATGCACTCCAGTGTTTCTGCTGCACAGTACAGATTTGGTGTGGGTGTTATCAGAAGCTTGGAGCAGCCCCCATGTATTTCTTTTTTTTTTTTCGTTAACAACTGTTTATTGAATTTTATTCTGTGGAACAGTAGTGCAAAACAAAAAGCAGCTGTACAAATTTAAAACCCACCCCAACCCATCTCAACTCCTGGTAGACTTAAAATAAATAAATAATAATACAAATATATTAATTAATATTAATAGATAAACAAATAACAATAAAATAATTTTTACAAGGATTTTAGAAAAGAACACACAACATTAAAAGCTGAATGCCACGAATTAACAGTTTTCACGTTAGATCCATGTATACAAGAAGTAGAGCGTTCCATCGAGATAATGTCCAACAAATACACAGTCCAGGTCCGTCTGTCCGTTGTGTGAGGAGGATTCCAACGGTTGACCAGCAATTTGTTTGCTACTGTGAGAGCAGCTAACAGTAAAGATCTTTGTTGGATAAAGAAAACAACTTTTGTCAATTTGACAACACACGTGCTGCAAATGCTCACAACACAACCAAACAAAGAAACGCACTACAAATAGAAAAAACGCCTGAAAATTAAGGAAACAACTTTCGTCAATTTGACAACACACGTGCTGCAAATGCTCACAACACAACCAAACAAAGAAACACACTGCAAATAAAAATTATTTGGTTGTGTTGTGAGCATTTGCAGTGTGTTTTTTTATTGGTTTGTGTTGTGAGCATTTGCACAACCTGCTGTAAAACTGATGAAGATGTTTTTTTGATTTGCTGGTGCTTTTTCTATTTGCATGTGTTTTCTGAAGTTGCAGTGCGTTGAGCTCTCTCGGCCACGGTAGTGACGTCCCAAAAGTCATTCATGAAAAAATGGCGCGGACTCAAACATATCTCAGTACCCAACAAATATGAGAGCTGAGTCCAAAAAGGTGAGAGAGAATGCAAAAAAGTCCTTGGGTGCCTAAAACTAAAGTGCCTAAAACTCCTTGGGAACAGATATTACACTTAGGAGAAGACGACAGATTCATATAAAAACGTTTCATTAGAGTCAAGTGAACCCTATGCAGCAATTTCCAATGAATCATTTGGTGATTAGGGTTTTGAAAGACAATTTAAACATACCCCATACCTGATCGGAAAATAAAACATGCACATCCTCATTAAGCTCCTTAGCCCAAACAGTTGTGATAGATAAAGGTTTGTATGAATGCTCAAGAAGAAAGAGATAGATGACTGAAGCAGAGCAGGGAGACTCCTCAGAAGGAAGGATTAGTTTGTGCAAAGAGTGAACAGGCAGTTGAGATTTCCAAGGCACCCCATATGCCCGTAGGGCCGATCTAATACACAAATACATAAAAAAGGAGGTGCCTGGCAGATTACACTGAGTTTTAAGATTCTGGAAGGATTTTAAACCACTGTCATCATAGATATCTCCCAGAGTGTTTACTTTACTATGAGTCCATTGCAGACAATGAAATGGAGTACTGCCTGACAAAAGGTTATTATTGTGGAAAATAGGCGAATGCCTATGCTATTTTGTAGCTAGTTGTGAACGTCTTTCAACATCCCTTCATGTGGAGAGGAGGTGGGTTACAATAGGACCAAACTGAGATTTACACTGCCTAAGTGGAACTCCCGAATAAACAAGATGCATCAATTTATACGGATAAACAATAGATTCCTCAATTGCTCTCCAAGACACAGAAGTTTCAGAGTCAAACCAAACTGCTAAAGGGTGGAGGAAAAAGGCTTGAGCATACAGTCTAAAATTAGGGAAAGAAAGACCTCCATGTAATCTACATCATTTAAGGTAGTCAGTTTAATATGAGGACATGTCCCATCCCATATATACCATCAAAACACATACATCTAGTTTGTTTCAGTAGCCAACCAGTAGAGCGAGAGGAAACATGGAAGCAAAGAAATTGATACGTGGGAGAACATTAATTTTAATCATCAATATACGGGCCTGAAAAGAAGTAGGAAGACGAGGCCAATTTTCAAAATCTGAGGATACTTTGGCTAGAATACCATTATAGTTTTTTGAGACGATTTCCTGCAGGGAAGGAAAAACATCTATCCCCCAGCACTTAAAGTTTTGAACCAATGGAATAGATATAGAATGAGACATGGAATCAATTTTAGAATTGAGGGGAAGTAAACATGACTTACTCCAATTAATTTTAAACCCTGAGAGAGATCTAAAATGGTCAAATAAATTCAGCACATGAGGAATAGAATGTGACGGCTTCTCCAAAAACAATAAGATATCATCAGTAAACAAAGAAATATGATGATGAGTATTCCGTATATTTATGGGAGAAATAGTTTCAGATTGTCGGACCGCTTGAGCTAACGGTTCCAAGGATAGGGCAAATAACAGAGGAGACAGCGGGCAACCCTGATGAGTACCTCAATGTATAAAGAATGGGTTAGAGCAAACAGCACCTGTGATAACAGTGGCTGCTGGATTGGCATACAGAACGTTTATCATATTTATGAAACTCGATCCTAGACCCAGATGCTGTAGAACCGCCCATAAATAGTTCCATTCTAGCTGGTTGAAAGCTTTCATCGCATCTAGAGATAATACTGTGTAAGGAGAGGACAAACTATTATTTGAATTAATAATATGATATAACCTGCATAAGTTATCTGAAGCTGAGTGAGATTTAATGAATCCTATTCATAAATATCTCTAGATGACGAGATAGTACTTTAGAATATAATTTAACATCAGTCCCTATCAAAGAAAGTGGCCAGTAACTAGAACAGGGAGTTGGATCTTTATCTTTTTTCAACAAGAGAGAAATAACAACTTTATTAATGGATGGGTGAAATGAGCCTTGAGTAACTGAAAAATGTATCATATCTAACATGAGGGGGGGCTAAATCCGACCAAAAATTAGTATATAGTTCGATTGGAATGCCATCTATGCCTGGGGATTTCCCCTTGTTCATAGATCGAATTGCAAAAGAGTCAGGGTCACCATCAGCGGTAGTAGTATAGAGGTTAGAGTTAAAAGAGTGAAAGGCGATATTAATGTCTTTTGGGTCTGTCATAATGAGCCCAGATTGGGATTTTACAGCTGAAATATTAGCAAACTTTTCATTGTTGCGTAATCTTAGGGCTAAAAGGTGGCTTGGTCTACTCCCTTGAAAATAGTAATTCTGCCTGGATCTTTGAATCAGGAATTCTGCCCTGGATCTCAGTAATGAATTGAGTTTGGACCTAACGTCTCAGGTTACACATGTAAAAAAAGTGAAAGTGCAGAGTGGGTTTCCCCTCGGGGAGAGCCCTTTGGTCTTGAGCCACCACTGTAGGGGTCTCATGTACAGCAGGCCAAAAGGTATCACATTGGACGCAGCTGCCCTCAGACCCAGCAGTCTCTGAAACTGCTTGACACTGAGTGACTAGCCTTCTTTCACTCTCTTGACTGCTGTGAGGATCGACTCGTGCCTGCATCTCAGTTGAATCCCACACCACGCCTAGATAAGTGGTTCCACCAACATTGGCCCCATAGTCAAATATTGACTAGGTAGTATTTCTATTTAAAAAAAAATTAAGAGAGATAAAGAATACAACTAAAACAAATAAAATATCATAATCAGTAAGCGATACTGTATGCACAATGAACTATGAATTAAGAAGTGAACATTAAAGTGAACAGTGAAAGACACAGTCACCTAACCATTTAGAGCATCTCTTCAGCAAATGTCCAGCTGGAGTTCACTGAGAGTTGGTGGATGAATGGGATCTGAGAAAATCTCTTGCTTCTTCTGGGGAGTGTAGCATTTTAGGTTCACCTTGATTGAGAATGACCTTCAGCGTTGCAGGATAAAGGAGAAAATTCTGGATGCCAGCGTCTCTCATCTCCTTCCTAATTGGCACAAATGCACTTCTTTTTGCAGTGACAGGAGAAGAATCTGGAAAGAAAGACAGCATTTCTCCGTCGGAAGGTTTCACCGGGGTATGAAGTCTGGCCCACAGAATGAGCTCCCTGTCCGTGTACTGCAGCAGTTTAAATATGAAAACCCATGGTTTAGCGCGATCTGAGGAGAGCCTTGTATACACGCGATGCGCTCGCTCCACTTCAATCTCTTTGCCCGCCAGAGACGTGAGCCACGTCGGTAGCGATCTTTTCAAAAAGCCCATAGGGTCGTCCTTTTCAGAACCTTCAGGCAATCCGACCAGACACAGACTGCTGTGCCTATTGCGATCCTGTAAATCCACAACCTGTTGCTCGAGAGCGGCAACGCGCCTAGCGTGATCTGTGACAACTTTCTTTTGTTCTCTCATCTCCCCTGTAAGAAGATCCAGTTTAGAGCATAGAGACTAAACATCTGACATGTGAGAAGCGAACTCATTCTGCATCGCCGTCAACTCGGTTCTTAGAATGTCCTCAAAGCGTGTAACAATGCTCGCCATCTTGTCCATCATATCACTCGCGGTCGGTGGCTTGGATTTCTTCTTAATCAGAGAAGCCGATGGAGACAACTCCTGCTGTTTACAACTGCATGCCATCAGGTAAAGCACCACCAATGAATAAAACTTAAAACAAAATGAAAAAATCTGCAAAAAGAGGCCAAACATACGGAGCTCTACTCGACTGCGACTAGGTTCATGAGCACGTCACATGACTCTCCCCCCATGTATTTCTCAGAAGAACTTAAAAAAAAAACACAGTCATTGACAGAGACAAAAAGAGAGAGGTGTATTCGTAATGGCATGGGTGATCTCCAGGTTCTGCAGGCAGAACTAATCTAATTCCTTCCTGACCCTTTGTGACATATATATGTTTTCAAGCCGTGTTACAAGAGCTTAGCAAAGCATACGATGGTCCAACGAGGCCTTGCTGACAGGCATTCAGTGATGTCTGATCAGACATTAGCGTGCATTAGCTTAGCGATGCACACCGTAATGTCATTTCATCTGAGCTTGTTCTTCAGCGATTCAAAAATGAGATCTGATACCCTCCATCCCATTACCGCCCTGTAATAAGAGATCAGATCCAATTGGCGGGAAGGGCTAACGAAGAAAATCAAATTGAATCCAATCGGATTAGATCAAATCAGTCAAATAAATGGTGCTCTGGAGCGTATATCACCTGAGGGATTAAAGGAAGGGGAGTGAATCAGTTCTCATGTGTTCAATTGCTCCTCAAGTCAACGAACAATCAGCACAGAACCAGTTCTGGAATCTCCAGACTGATGGAGACGTACAATTAAGTACAGCTATCATAAACCTTAACAAGTGCTTGTGCTAACAAGAGGCATTCAACAAAGGTTGAAACATCTTAAGATAAGGATATACAGGAATATCTCAACCACTGTCATTATTTACTAACCCACATTCTAAACTTGAATGCTGTTATATTTTGTTGAGAATGAAAAAGCACTCATTGTTCTACTCAAACCTCCAAAAAGTACAATGAATACATCAATAAAAGTACAATAGACTGTAAGTGGTCTAAATATGAATATGTACTTAAAATATGTACTTGTGACTTTAAATTAGTGAATCTTGACATTTTTAATTTCTATGTTTTGGCGAACACTTCATTAATATTAGATAATACAACCAAAATCAAATGTAGGAGTGAGAAGTTCTTATAATTTACAGTGAGAACACTGGAGGCGGAGAACAATACACCATTTCCAAAAGAGAATTTGAAACAAGTCAGGAGATGAATCTGATGATTCATTTGCCTGAAGGAAGTGCAAAGAATCTAAACTCAGTCTAAGAAAGACACATAATGATTTAGTGAGAACCAGCAAACTTTGATTTGTCCGCCTACTATAAACGTACTGTCTTCCACCAGGTCCAAACAAGAGAGACAACACTGTGAGAACTCTTCACTCACTATTAGCTTTACATCAGAGCTGTGAGTTCATTTAAGGACGGGTTATACACAGGGGAGAGGGGGGATTTAAAAATGTACTTGTGCACAAGGAGGCGCAGCCAGTCGTTTGTCATAAAATACTTCATGACACTAGAAAGCCATTGGTTGCAGACATAACGGTATTTGGCAGAGAGCAACACTTCTTATTCTTCTGAAAATGTTACTTTAAAATGAAACTTTAAAGAGTGCTTTAGGGAGTTTTCTCCATAGCAGTGGATCTCAAACTTTGGTAAGCGGAGTGCCCCCAGGTGGTACACATGGGAAATTAATTAAATAAATAAATAACCATTGTTTTATTTATTAATTAAATAAGCATGTTTTCTTTCTTTCTTTTTTTTTTTTTTTAATAATAGCGTTGTACAAGATTATTGCATAAACCACACCATTACTTAATAGGTGTTGTGTTGAACAATGCAGTCAAGCAGTGCAATGGCACTGGTGTGCTGATTGTGCACTGTAATTTCAGCCCATGTTCAAAGTTGCTCTTCAGAGTTGATTTTCTGAAGGATCCTTGAAAATCAGCCTGCTTTTGACTGAAAATCACAGGATTAAACAGGTGATTTAGAGTATTGTTGCCTATCAATAATGTAACCAGGGTTTCAAAAGACTGGCTATAACATCATATTCCAAACTACATTTATTATTGATGTGTTTAAATTGTTCAGCTAAACCAGCATATTATATGCAAGTTCAATTTTATCCTGTCTGAAATGCCAGTCAACGGACTGATTTTTATTTATTTATTCATTTATTTATTCCACAACACCATATTTGAACTATAGGAACACTGATGTTAATCAAAATGTGCCCTTGAAGCACAAAAATCCTACAGATATTTCCAATCATAATAATTTGTTGCCTTTGAAATCCATAAGATCCTCTTCGGCCTTGTTGTAAGACAGAAAACAAACTCATCAACATGCAGGCCAAACAGCTCAGGCTATGTACACTAGCTTTGCTAATTAAAAATGGAAGGCCACATCTATCCACATGAGCAGTTTGTTCTTAATTGCGGTGAACGCAAGCATGAAGCCAAGGAGAGAAGTGCAGATAGAGGCGTGACACTAATTGCTAAACCCTGCAACTATAAACCAACAATAAATAAATGGGCGAATACTAAACATTCCAACAGCACTCTCTCTGATAACTCATCTTATTTGACTGTATAGAGGAAACTAAAAGTAATAAGCTGATAGGGAATGCATATCTTAAAAAAACAGTTATGGCCAAAAATATCGGCACCCTTGGTAAATATGATCAAAGAAGGCTGTGAAAATGAATCTGCATTGTTAATCCTTTTGATCTTTTATTTAAAAAAAAAAAAATCACAAAAATCTAACCTTTCATTGGATAATAAGAATTTAAAATGGGGGGAAATATCATTATGAAATAAATATTTTTCTCTAATACACATTGGCCACAATTAATGGCACACTTTTATTCAATACTTTTTGAAACCTCCATTTGCCAGTTTAACAGCTCTAAATGTTCTCCTATAATGCCTGATGAGGTTAGAGAACACCTGACAAGAGACCAGAGACCATTCCTTCATCCAGAATCACTCCAGATCCTTTAGATTCACAGCTCCATGACGGTGCTTCTTCTCTTCAGTTCACCTCACTCATTTTCTACAGGGTTCAGGTCAGAGGACTGGAATGGCCAGCAGAAGCTTGGTTTTGTGCTCAGTGACCCATTTTTGTGTTGTTTTTGAGGTTTGTGTTTGGATTATTGTACGATCGGAAGATACAAACATGGCTCATTATAAGATTTCTAACAGAGTCAGTCACTTATAGATTTTTGTTGGTATTTGATAGAATCCATGATGCCATGTGTCTAAACCAGCCTGGTCTCATGTTTATACGTAGGTATTAATACGTAACATTTACAAGCACAAAACGTACAATTTAGACGTATTTCAACGTTTATAACATACAAATCGATACGTATTTTTAGCTAAAAAGCATAAAAATATTTACGTATCTTTTATATTATCAAGATATTCGTATCAATGCATTTTTATCATTTTCATAACAAGTTACGAAAATAACGATAGAATAATGACACTGACATTAAACCTAGCAACATCTAATCTGACCGCAGATACTGAATCGGGACAGCGCGTTTTTCTCAGGGACTCTTTACTTAAACTGCATCTGACAGAAGTGTCAAAAGTTTTTTTGTAGTTGATGACATTTCTTTGTCCGCACTCTCCGCGACCCACTCAGAACGGTCAGAACCCACCAGTTAAGAAACACTGAAATGGATAGAATACAAAAAGATTAGAGACGCTAGTGTTAGTTGTTGGTTTTTTTTGTTTTTAAGAAAACAAGCAGTTAGTAAATGAATAGAGTGCAAGTCTAAAAGGGGAAAGTTTTTTTTTTTTTTTTTTTGAAAGAATAGAATTAGAATTAGAGAGAGCTAGAGTTAGAGGGTCAAATAAATAATATAAATATATTAGGGCTGGCAGTTTAATGCTTTAACTTAATTAATTAGTTATGAAAAAAATTATGTGATTAAAATATTTTAATGCATTTAAAGCACTGGCCCTCCCCCAGACCTGTGCATCATCTTACATTTCATACAGTTGACAAGTATGATGCAGGGCAAAAATTCATGATATTGGTTGCAAAAAAATGCCTCTTTATGACTTTTTGTCTCATATAGAGGCTCGCGACCCATAACCGTTCTGAGTGGGTCGTGGAGTGTGCGGCCAAAGAAATTACATCAACTACAAAAAACTGTTGACACTTCTGTCAGATGCAATTTATCACATGATAAGTGATAGACTACCACATGAGCAGAGAGCACTATCAGATGAGTCTGTTTTTGTCCCGAATATAACGAGTGCAAATGGGATTTTATACAAAAGTTCAGTAAATAAGAAGTTGATATTGTTATATTTTAAACACAATATTATGTGTTTTGCTCAATTTTGCAGAGAACATATTACCTTTAAAGCCACAGCAGAATTGTTGTGCGTCTCCACGTTTTGAAAATGTTCGTATTTTCAAAATGTTAGTTGGTACGAAATAAATTTACACCTGCTCCCAACCAGGTGTAAATGGTGTGTAAAATGTTCTGTGTTCTTTTTGGCAAACTGATGACACAGAATTTTGATGCACTGCCATTCGAATATTTTTAAGTTCCTTTGCTTTTTTTTTTGTAGCTGAGAGTTGCTAAACTGTTTAGCTTTGGGTAAAACACAGTGCTTGTCACTGTCACTTTTTACCCAGCCGTCCAATCAATGGAAGACGGGCGGGACAAATACTACACCGACCAATCATCTTACATGGACAACAACTGAAGAACAATAGAGAAGTTATTATTGCTGGGTTACTGCATTTTTATATTCAGCGATATTCTTCAAACTGAGATACTAGTTATACGTTACTGCTGTGGATATTCCTTATCATAGCAACCAAAGCGTCTCAGCTGGAAAAACGCTGTGCCACCAAAGCATTCTCAAGCGCCACCAGCTGGCAGTTTTCAGAAGAGAGCCTGCCATTTTTCAGCTGGCTAAAAACGCTTTGGTGGACACACATTATTGAATATTTATTGTTAAGCATATGGCCAATTAGTATTTTTTGCATTTATGCAATACTGGAGCAAATCCTGAGAAAGTAGACCAGAATATTCCACTGCGTTCCTTGAAACGCAATTTGCGTAGCTGTAATTCATAGGCAGGGATTATGCTAATTTTACTGTGCTTGATTGGCCAGACAACATGCCTGACCTGAACCCCATAATCTATGGCATATTTTCAAGAGAAAGATGAGAAACAGTCGTTTCAACAATACAGACGACCTGAAGGCTCAAGAGTGTCTCAGCAGAACCACAGGCTGATCGCTTCCATGCCATTCCTCACTGATGCTGGAGTTTGTGCTAAACGAGCCCCGACCAAGTACTGAATGCATAAATTAACATACTTTAAAGAACTTGACTTTTTCTGTTTTGCAAATCCTTTTTTTGATTGATCTTAGGAAATATTCTAATATTTGAGATACTGGATTTTTTTTACTTTCATGAGCTGTAAGCTCTAATCATCAAAATTAAAACAAAAAAAAGTTTTGAAATGTTTTACTTTACATGTAATGAATCTAGAATATATGAAAGTTTCACGTTTTGAAATAAGTTACGGAAAAATGTTTTTCCATGATATAATTTTTTTTTCAGATGCACCTGTATGTACAGTGTATATATATATATATATATATATGGGGAAAGTCGTGGCCTTTGGGGGAAGTCGTGGCCTAATGGTTAGAGAGTCGGACTCGTAATCCAAAGGTTGCGGGTTCGAGTCCCCGGTCGGCAGGGATTGTAGGTGGGGGGAGTGAATGTACAGCGCTCTCTCCACCCTCAATACCACAACTGAGGTGCCCTTGAGCAAGGCACCGAACCCCCAATTGCTCCCCGGGCGCTGCAGCATGGCTGCCCACTGCTCCGGGTGTGTGTGTGTGTGTGTGTGTGTGTGTGTGTGTGCATTTGTTCACTACTCACTGCTGTGTGTGTGCACTTGGATGGGTTAAACGCAGAGCACCAATTTCGAGTATGGGTCACCATACTTGACAATACGTCACGACTTAAAAAAAATTATATATATATATATATATATATATATATATATATATATATATATATATATATAAATAAACGTATAGAAAAACCCATATTGGTCGACTTCTATTGCTGACACATAAACTAATTGTTTTGTAACTTTTGCACTTGTTATTAATGTATTTTGAATGCAAAGGGCACTTAATAAAAAACGTGTTGATTTATTATGCATGTTTATTAAAAACAATTGTTCCGGACCTTTGACACTGAGGAAAATTCAGATTTGGACCTTTGAATGTAGACTTGAGAACCCCTGCTCTATAAAGTAAATGTACAGGCAGAGAGTAACTAAATAGTTAGCAGTTTCAAAGAAACTGTGAGTTTAGGGATTTATTTATTTGTTCCCCAAAAACATCTTATTGACTCAAACTTATGAACAGTAGTGCATAATTAAATCTCTTATCGGTAACACTTTATTTTAGGGTCTCTTATTAGCATGCATATAACTAGAATATTAGCCATTTATTAGTACTAATTAAGCACATATTAATGCCTTATTCCACATGACTTTATTCTACATCCCTAATCCTAACCAACACCTAAACTTAACAACTACCTTACTAACTATTAATAAGCAGCAAATTAGGAATTTATTGAGGGAAAAGTCATAGTTAATAGTGAATAAGTGTTCCCTATTCTAAAGTGTGACCGTCTTATCTTCTAAGGTAAATGATTGTTATTGGTAAATCTTCAAAATACAAATATTTAACTTTTTAAAAAATGTGACCCTGGACCACAAAACCAGTCTTAAGTCACTGGGGTATATTTGTAGCAACAGCCAAAAATACATTGCGTGGGTCAAAATGATTGATTTTTCTTTTATTTCAAAAATCATTAAGATATTAAGTAAAGATCATGTTCCATGAAAATATTTTGTAAATTTCCTACTGTAAATATATCAAAACTTAATTTTTGATTTGTAATATGCAGTGCTAAGAACTTCATTTGGACAACTTTAAAGGCGATTCTCTCAATATTTTGATTTTTTTTTTGCACCCTCAGATTCCAGATTTTCAAATGGTTGTATCTCAAATATTATCCGAACCTAACAAACCATACATCAATGGAAAGCTTATTTATTCAGCTTTCAGATGATGTATAAATCTCAATTTCGCAAAATTTACCCTTATGACTGGTTTTGTGGTCTAGGGTCACAAATAATTAAATGCCCATAATCCCATAAATGTACACCTATTGGATGCCCTATAAATTAAACAGAGGCAGAGAACAGCTAAATGGATAGCATTTACAAAGAAACTTGTTCTAGATATGGAAATATCAGAAGAAGAATTACTAGAACAATCCCTCCACTGCGGGATCCACTGTGCCCCATGTGATTCACTTGAATGGAACACCATCATTTGGTCCTCACCTGCACTCAGTTACATCTAACTCCCATTTAGGGGACAACTTTCTTCCTCTATTCCCTCCTGCTCCCTTTCGAAACAACCCAAAAACAGCCTCTCGTGGCGGACAACAGTCCTCTTGAGAGCTCCTGTGCCATAACACTAATAAAACCCAAAAAGGTCTGCTAATTGTAATGAGCCTTTAATGTGAGCCTTTGATTAAAGCCCTGTTTACCTAATCCTGTGCCCTCGGCATCGCCCGCAGTGCTGCAAAATCTTATTATGCATGTTGATGAGACTGTATTTGCTGAATAAATCATTGTAAGTGAAGGAGGATAACCTACAGAGGTAAATCCTGCTCCGAGCCTCTGCATGTCCACACACACATGGCTAGGTCTGTAAAGAGTATTGTGTTGGTAAGTGATTGTGTTCAGTAGCAGAAAAAAAAAAACATTGTGTCCAGTTACTGTGCACATGTTCAAGGCCTTAATTCTGCATTGCATTCACAAATAGAACATTATTAAAATTTAGGTGACATTGAAATGCACTCACACACACCATTACTATTCAAAGGTTTGAATAATAATAATACAGTTTTTCTCAGTCGCTTTGGTACATTTCTCGATTTAATATTTGCAAAGAAGTATGTGCATTTCTCAAAACAATTCGTACAAACAGCACCACACAATAGATGTCCTGCAAAAGCCTGCAACTTACTCAAAATGTTTAGTTCATCTCTCAAACGTAAGTCAGTATTATTTGTATAGCGCTTTTAACAATGCAAATTGTGTCAAAGCAGCTTTACATCGGCTTGATATAAAGCTGGGTGGCTTTATATCAGCTTTACAGTATTTAGACGGGGAAATAGTTTGTTGAAATAGTGTCATTCTCGAGTATTTACTAAGTAAGTATTTATGTCAATGAACATAGCAGTGCCATCAGAATGAAAAGTTCTTGTGTCATTGTTCACAAACAAGATCAAAATGCTTAGTCATGTTGTCAATATAAAAGTGCACTGTTAGTATTACTTGATGTGAACTTTGACAACAGTTTGGATGGCAGTTACTGTACTGAAATGCAGAAGGCTGCACTTCTTATGTATGCCATATCCTTTCAAAAGTACACATTTACACATTACTGTATGTGGGATATTGATTGAAAGAGACCGTTTCAAAATGTTTGAATTATTGAGGATATGGTCGATCTCCCAATTTTTAGCTGCACCCTTCAACCATTGATTGACAACATTATTTAATCAGATATGCACCTCTGTCCTTGGCCTCTTCTGCCTCTTCCTCTGTTTTGCCTTTGTACACTTCCATGCATCCTTACTCCTCTTCTTCCTCTTCTCTGTTGACCCAGATCACTTTCTGGATGTTCATCCATCGTCATAATTTGTAACTCTTGTGTTGTCCTCTGTCTATATATGCTTTCCAATTGAAGGTTCATGAAATGCACCTTTGAGCTATTTCACAGAATTGGTTTATAATTGGTTGATCTATAGTCTCTTCATTAGTGAAAGTCAAGATTCACTTGCACAATTCATGGCAAATGTACAAAAAGTCTAATACAAATGTGTAGAAAATATGCTTGACAGTTTATGACAACTAGATCAACCGTTTTGCATCTAATGACTTACACGATGAACTAATGACTAGATGTTTTGAGGGGACAGACTATAGCACAGAGAAACATTTTGAGCAACATGATATTAGCAACTGAAAATGTAGGAAACCGCAGACAAATGTACATAATCAGTTTTGATTTGTTCAAGAGAATGAGAAACTGCTTTTATGATGTGCACAAGTGACTAGATGATGTGGAGGTTGAACAAGTAGTTTTGAATATTTCATTTCTGATCTGAGAAATGCACCAAAGCGACTGAGAAAAACTGTAATAATAATGAATATTTCCCTATATTATTGGTTTTACTTTTCAAATATTTAAGTTTTCAAAAAAAAAAAAAAAAAAAAAAAAAATCTTACTGACCACAAATTTTTAACAGTAGTGAACTATTAAATAAATATATTATTCTCCATTACAAATGAATGTATTTGTTTTACATTGAAAAAAAAAAAACACATATGCACTCAAAAATTTGCATTCGGTTTTCGCTTTGAACTGTGGGCTAACGGTATTGCTGACCCACCCAAAAAATAAAATTATTTGATCATCTACTATTAAAAGTACACAAAAGTTGTCCATTTGGTTCAGACATTGTATTCCAAGTTAGAGCTTTTCAATGAGTCAGTCCAGTTCAGAAATCTGATGTGAATGATTTATTCACAAATCAAACTGATCTGGTTACAGTGGTTAACAGCTCACAGTAGGTAACGAGAATCAATGAATGAATTCAAATGTGGTCTGTACATCACACAAACATAAAAAGTCTTGGAATATAGTGCACAAGTTCTATGGGCCATATTTATGCTACTTCTATTAATCTATTGTATCCTTTGTAAAGCTTCAAAGTCTCATTTCCCATTCACTGCCCGTGAAAGGAAAAGAGCAATCAGTTCAATTCTTTAAAACTTCTCTTTTGTGTTCCCAAGAAGAAAGAAATTAATTAATGACAGAACTGTCTGCTGTTCTCTATAAAGCAAGGGCTCCAATTTCCCTGTCATTTTAGCAGACATAGCACTCTCTCACTACCGCACATGTTGATCTCCCGCTGGGCTCATGATAATGCTGTCTTATAGCATCCACTGTGAGGTACACACTACGGCTGGTCACCTGCTGATAGCTTATACTATGATTAATGATTGACTCTGAAAACAACTGCAAACAACCGGCAGCCATGTCATAAACTGTTTTCCATGCATTAATTGCTTGTATAAATCCATACTTTAGGGCTCGAGCTGAGACTGGAACGTATTGTATGAATGAACACCTGTTGAAGTGGTGACCTGACTCATATGTTGGGTGTCGTGTTTCATATGTATTACATGTTCAGAAGCAGAACAGGGTTACACCAGGCAGAGGACATTTCTATTCAAGGAACACTGTCGCCACAACATTATGCTAATTTATCTCAATAAGGCAAAGGCTAAGGGGGGAAATATGATTAGGGTAACTAAGACAAACACAGGCGTCTGAGGTTAAGGACTGTGATGACGGTACCATGCTGTGTGTGTGTGTATGAGTATGTGTGTGAGAGATTGTGATGGATGGAGATGATAATAACAACTGGCGACCATACCCTGTGATGCTTGCAGGTTAATCCACTGAATGAGAGGTACAGGCAGAAAAAAAGACTACAGCTACAGTTTTAACAATGTAGTCAATATAAACTGCTCCTGATACCCGAGTTGATGAAAACTGTGGCTGTAATAAAGCAACATAGAGTGCCTGCATGGATTCTATGAAATAAACAATGACCAGGAATTTGTAATAAAATAATTAGTGGCTGCAACTGCAGAGAATTTGAGCAATGCATAGTAAAACTAAAATAATGTTATGCAATATAATAATAATAATGTAATTATTATTATTTTTACTACCACTACTATTACTACTACTTAAAATAAATAAAGTCAGAGAACAAATTCAAATTGGAGTTTTAATAAAAAAGCAAGTGGGAAGCATGGGAGGATAGGGATAAGTGAAAGCCCCGGAGTGGCATCGGAACGGAGTGTTTCTAGAGATCTCCACAGGCTTGCTTTGCAACATCCTCATCAAAAAGTATGGAGACTTTTGTTTCCTGATTTCTAAGAGCTATCTCTTGGATGATTTCCCAGCTCAGTGTGCTTCAGATGAATTTTTTGTAAATGAGTGGGGCGCTAATAAAATGGCCTCTGTGATGAGATGAATACTGTTATCGACCCTGCCTTCAAGCGTGCACATGCTAACAGTGAGGCAACTTTGATATCTGGTGTAGCTGCATCACATGAGCCCCACTTTGATCTCATGGATTGATGAAGCTCTGCGCTTGAGAAAAGGCAGGGAGGAAGGGAGGATAGCACACAGAAAATTGGGATATGACACATTGGCAGCAGAGAAAGCAGGTGATTACATGAGCTTAACACTGACAGATCCAGTGACATTAGCTGCATGTAATACAGTTGAAAAAGCAAAACAACAACACAGTATATTAACAAAGCAAAAAAGCACTACTTCAAATTAGAATAAAATTAGAGTTGTTAACTGAAAGGTTGTTGGTTCAAACTCTGATAAATAAGGTGTTGTATTGTGTTACTGTAGATGTGTGGGCATGCACTGCAGGTTACATATACTAATTTCATATATATATATATCATGCTTCTTACTGCTTATGTAATGTGCAAGTATAAATATTTCAAATGGTGGTATGGGACATTGTCACCACGTTGCATGTTTAATTCAGCAAGTGGAGTCTGGTTATCATCTCATTTACATTTATTCATTTAGCGGATATAAATACGGTTATGTTGCGGGCATTTCTAATCCAAGTAAAAATGTCTCCTGGCAGTTTCAAATAATGAATTAAGAAAAAGTTGTTAAAATAGCTTCCAGTTTTTTCATCACACCTGGAATGGAAGGTCGAGTCCATTGCATTGTGGGACACAGTACTAAACCCAGTGTGCTGTTATATTTTGCACATTTTGTCAATTAAAAAATGTCACCCGGGTATTCCAAAAAAAAAAAAAAATGTTTTAAATAAGTTGTTTTGAACCTTCTATTCATCAAAGAATCCTAAAACACACACACAAGCACATATTTCATAATATTACTGTTTTACTGCATTAATGATGTATAGACTGCCGAAATAGAGTAGTATGAAAGTATCTCGTTCTGAAGTTTCTTAAACCTCCTCACTTCATGCATGCATTAAAAAACACTTGCAGTCATATATGCACAAAAGCAGAACTTAACATCCACTGTTTAATTCAAAGAAAATGTAATTGAAACGAGCAAAAGCTAGTTTACAAACTAGCAAACAGAGTTCAATGACCCAAAGCAAAATGCTTATTATACTGATCTAGACAGTATCTGACCATACCGCCTGAGGGTTTCTGATACGAGTAAGAGAGAGTTAGACTAGAGAAAGACAGAAAGATTTAGAGGGGGTGTGGAGAAAGATGGGTAGGGTGTTTTGGCCTTAGGTTAGCATTTCCAGACTCTTACCACTGTCACGTTCCCTCTCGGGATACAAGGAGGTGCGGAGACGTGAAGGTTCCTATAAGGTTCTTTATTAGAATCCAGCAGACAAACAGGGATCATGGGGAGAGACGAACACATCTGACGTGATGACCGGACACAGGGGCTAGGAAACACAGGGCTTATAAACACAGGGAAATTAACGGGGAAGAACAGAAACAGGTGAGGGCTAATCAAACGCAAGGCTTGGGACAAATCAACTAATCATGAAAGGAACGAGGATGGCCAAATAGGGACACGAGAGGAGGGGAAACACAAGACAAGGACTGACAACCACAGGCCTCTCAGAACGCCATTCATGTTGTTTCTGCAGAATCTATTAATTACATGTTGATGTATTTAATGATGGGCCGCCAGCAAACCATTAACCTCTATCAATTAGCTGTCATTTCTCTGCCCCTGTCATTTCAAAGCATTGTATCCTTTTTATTTCTTCCCTCTGGAGTTTGAGATGATGCTTAGCATGGCCTCAACCTGACCTCTGAATCAGCTGGGATTCTGTTCTGTCAAACACACATACTGGTGCATCAGTTGCCCTTCTGCCATCTGTGTGGAGGAAGCTGAGGTGAACGTTTACATACACATGGTATGATTTTGTCTCTGTCGCTAAGAGAAAATGTCTGGTTCCCAATAGACCTCATATCAACTGATTTATGCTATGATTAAATGGACATGAAGAGAGGCAAAGCTAAATATAGAAAATGAGCATTAGTTATTGCTAGCATGTGCTTGCATGTATATGTACTGTATATTCAAAGTGCATGATTTTCTCATGGGTTTGCAAAAAAAATAGGGCAGACACATTTGCTCAGCACTGGGACGTGTGTAACACTAATGAAACTAACAAATGAGTAGCAGAGTGCAGAAGGGGAGAAAATGCCAGTAGAACAAGATAAAGAAAAAATGGAAGGGGATAATAAAGTTTCAGTTTCAACAAGGGATTCAAATGGTAAGGAATTGAACAATTCTGGTTCCAGTTCTTTAATGATGTCATTAACAATTATTTTAGTATTTTGGAGGAAGAAGTATTTTTTATTCTTATTATTCTCATTGCATTTACTGCCCTCAGCAATCGTTGCACAAATTATGTGATCATTTCATAATTCAACAGAACAGATATAAGAAGTCTATCATGTTCACCAAAGTGAAATTTATGTGAATTTTTAAAAAGCAGAAATATTGTGAAATAGGCCTAAATTGTATTTATAAATTGTAACAATTGTAAAATTGTAAAAATTACTGCTTTCTATTTCTAATGAACAGCTTTGACTACTTTAGTCATTTCCATGAGTACAAATCATAATGTTTAAGCATACAGGTGCAGCTCAAAAAATTAGAATATCGTGAAAAAGTTCATTATTTTTTGTAACGTATTTAAAAAACGTTCATATATTCTAGATTCATTACATGTAAAGTAAAACATTTCAAAAGTTTTTTTTTGTTTTAATTTTGATGATTAGAGATTACAGCTCATGAAAGTCAAAAATCCAGTATCTCAAAATTAGAATATTTCCTAAGATCAATCAAAATAGGATTTGCACAACAGAAAAGTTCAAGTTCTTTAAAGTATGTTCACTTATGCACTCAATACTTAGTCGGGGCTTCTTTAGCACAAACTCCAGCATCAGTGAGGTGTGGCATGGAAGCGATCAGCATGTGGCTCTGCTGAGGTACTATTGAGCCTTCAACTCATCTGGATTGTTGGATTGACTGTTTCTCATCTTTCTCTTGAAAATATCCCATAGATTCCATATGGGGTTCAGGTCAGGCATGTTGGCTGGCCAATCAAGCACAGTAATATCATGGTCAGCAAACCACTTGGAAGTGGTTTTGGCACTGTGGGCAGGTGCTAAAGTCCTGCTGGAAAAGGAAATCAGCATCTCCATAAAGCTTGTCAGCAGATGGAAGCATAAAGTGCTCCAAAATCTCCTGGTAGATGGCTGCATTGACTT